>NW_015112635.1:46975-83847 GCF_001443285.1 Poecilia latipinna
TGAGAAATTTTTTTTTTTTTTTTTTTTTACTGNANACNTTGTAACTAATTAATTTGTCTTCTATGGAAAATAGTTGAGCTGGAGAAGATGCTTCCCAACTTTACCTGCTGCCGATCCATGAGGAAGTTGGTGATCCACTGGCAAATAGAGGAGTAGACTGTATTTGTAGGTGTAGACTGGGGTCTACAAACAGGATCCAGGCGAGGTGGAGCTGGGTGAAGGGTAGATCCAAGTTGTGTATCCTCTGCTGATCTGCTGGCCCAGTAAGCAAACTGCAGGATTCCAGCAAGGGGCCTGTCAAGTCCTTCAGATGCTTTGGTATCTGAAGGACACCTGAATGACCCAGTGCTTAAAGGATTTTATGACCACTGACTTTATAGCAATAGGCCTGTAGTCTATAAATTCTTAGATGGTGTGTGTCTTGGGAACCGGGATGATGGTACCTCACAGAGTTTGAGAGACCTAAAGATACGGGTGAAGATGGGGCTAAGTTCTTCAGCATAGACTTTTAGAGAAAGATGGGAGACTCCACCAGGACCTAGAATTTTCTTCCCACTCAGATGCCGGAAGGCCCTATTCACATCATCCTCTTTGATCTGCAGAGCAGGCAGAGGGGAAGACAGGGGGGTAGTAGAGCTGTGGGTGGGAGGTTTGGGAAGGCTCTTTGTGTGGGAGTGAGGTATGAAGGACTGGCAATCAACCCTACAAAAGAAGCGGTTCGCATCCTCACACTTTATGCAACCTAGATGAAAAAATAAAAAAACTATACCAACTTTAATGTTTTTGAAATGCATATAGAATTGTTAATATCTTGTCAAAAAGTCTAACAAATAAAGCAGCTCCAAAATAGCAAACGTGAGTGTAAAAACTTTCGAACATACATGACGTATACTAACAATTAGTATTTCAAAACTTAAATATACATTTTATTTAATTGATCTGACTCATTTATCCAATAAACAATAAATCTTTAGGACCTGGAGTCCAAAAATAGAGGACTTTTAATATGTAAGAAAAAATAATTAACATGCTGTAATACTTTAAATATTTAATTTTTGCTCTCTTTAAATAAAGATAAACAATAATTAGCAGTAATATTAACGCAATATATTAGAACACTTTAAAGTAGATATCAAAGTAGTTTTTTTTCTCTCTTTAAAGCTAAGAAAATTAACATTTAAAGAGGTTAAACCCACCTTCTTCAGAAACGTTTGGAAACATGGTTGAGAATTGACACAGAGGAATAATGGTTGAAATGGAGTCAGGCTGTATTATTCACATCCACCTGTCCATAATAGTAGTTTTGTATTTGTATAATAAAACTACCTACTATTTATTGGGGCAAGTCCTTTGAGTCTTATGAGTTCAAGGTCAGGAAGACTATGGATAGCATTTGCAATGCTGGATTGCCTTGGGATCAAGGGAATATGGAAAATTGGTAAGAAGTCTGGGCTCAATGTAATATAACCTGGGGCTTTTCCAGAACAGTGTCCTGCCTTGGACGCAGTGATTGCAGTCAGGTGATGGCAGCACAATTTATTGAATTTGCTTTGCATTGTAACTGAATTCTTGGTGATGTTTGCAGTGACATTAAGTCTTGAATACAAAAAGAACATTAAGTTGCTTTACACATTAAATGTGGAAATATTGGGCTCAGGTCAATTTTGTCTCAAGTCTCAGGTCACTTTAATAATAGTCCAACTGACAACCTCTGAAAGAGGAGAAACTAAAAGGCCCCAGAGAGCTGGATTGTATAACAGAAATAGGGGAAACCAGCACTTAAAATCATTAGCTTGTCTATTAAAAAGCTACTAAAGGGCTTGATGGAAGGCTTAACCTAAAGGATGTACATACTCCACCTTGTTAGATACAGGGTCCCAGTCTATTTCTCCTTTATACTTATTTTAAAAACTTTGGGGTTATTCATACCTTGTAGCTTTTTAAACCACTGATTCTGAGAAACCATAACGTGACAAAGCAAGTCTCTCTGGTAATTATTTTGTAGATTGATATGCCAGTTGTCAAAGGTGTGTAAATTAAGATGCCACAAAATCTGGATGGAAGCGTGTTCATGTCACAAAAAGCAGTGTACTCGATGATACTAAAAGACTACTGAAAGCACAATGTGTACCAACTCTAGAACCGGGGGATCTCATATTAAAATCCTCAACAAACAAGACAAAATATTAACTTGGGTGATCCTGATCTATCTAGATTGGTGCCCAAGTTTAAAATAATAAAAAAAAATAAAAAAAACAACAAAGAAAAACAAAAAAGAAAAGAGAAAACACCCACAATGACAGAACACATTGTGTAAGAAGTCAGTGGCTTTTTACTTTTTTGAATGACATGAAGGCTGTCGTTAGCCTTGGGATGCAAGATAATTGACGCCTTTTCCATGGGGGTGTGATGGATTGCCTGATTAGGGACCCTGGCAGCAGTATGCCTCACAGATGGCAAATTAAACAGTAGACAGATGCCCCCAGCCTTCCTACCACCCTCTTATCCTCCGCACTGGCTCAGTACAGCCCTCTATAACCTCCCGGTGTTCTAGGTTGTGTTTCACTCTTTGTGCTGCTCTGCCTACTCTTTCTGTCCTGTCTGTCCATAATTGCTGGCCTCCACTCAACATTCACAATTTACAAAAGAGCAATGGTGTCTCAAGGTTTAACTGTCTAATCAAGTATTTATTTATTTTATTTTTTTTTTTCCTTCTCATCATGGAGCATCTGAAGTACCTGCATATCCTTGTACATTTGCAAAAAGGAAAAGAAAAACCATACCCCTCTCTTTTGTGGTATTTAGACAGCCAAAAGACTTGTCATCGCTTCCTCGTGCTTTGATGAAGGTTGCAGTGAAAGGATTTTTAAGTGATGTTAACAAGATAGAAAAGCTCCACAGCTGTTCACTCTAAAAGATTACAAATGTTATCTGTGAGTGCATGCATCTCCTGCGTAACATTCTATCTACATTTCAGTGATGAAGGGGTGAGGGGGGGGGGGTCTGTTCAGTGCTTGGGGAGCTTGTAACTGTGGCCAGTGCATCATTAATACTGTCGTCTGCAGATGTACCATCATCCTTGACAAATCACTTGGGCTTCTCATCAGGAACATCGCAGTCCCCTATGCACGTCAGATGTACACATGTACAATGAAGGTGAACACAAGTTTTCTCTCTTTGTAACAGTAGATGTTGGGGCGTGTGAGTGGCTCTGGGGGTCTCAGTGAGCCCTACGTAGTTTAAGTGGAAAGTAGGGCTTGCTTGTAATGTTTAGTTCATCAAGCTTTGATGCATTCCCTTGCCTTTTCCTCAGTCATGTCTTTGTTTTATCTTGCTTGAATGGGTGTGTTTCTTTTTGTTTAATTATTATTTTAAAAGGCCAGACCTCCAGGCAGCAAGTGAACTCCTCTACTAGGAGAAAATGTGGGCGCCAAAGAAAAAGTATTACGGCGACCACCTTATGGTGTTTTTTTTTTTTTTTTTTTTTTTTTTTTTTTTTTTTTTTTTTTTTTTGAGTGTAACTTTCACGGCCTGCCGTTAAAGTGTACAGTCACTCTGGTGCTTTCGAAATCATCCATTATATTCAGCCCACAGAGCAATCATAGGATTCAGAAAGAGCCAGAGCTCGTCACATCTGAGGCTTCCTGTAAGTGGCCTTTGTAAATGCCAAAGACAATGATGGGCAGAAGAGAAGCCCCTCTCCATCTCCATCTTCCTCTGCATGCCTGACCAACCCAGTCACTGGTGTGTCAACCGTTGCACTCACAGTGAAATGAGCTTTGTAATCCAATGATATCTTGTCAACTCAAATCTGCGGCTTTGGTCGTGATGTGACGCTTTCTTTTCGTGCTGGTACGCCCAAAGAACAGCTAAAGGAAATATTGGATTAGGTGCTCCGAATCAAAGGGATGATAAAACAGAATAATAAATCTGGGTAAGAGAATAAATATGTCATGTACTCATGGAAACACCCAGTAGCTCATCAGAAAAGCTAGAATATTTGCTGTGTGAACAGTGCCTTCCAAAAGCATTCATGTTATTCGTTTTTTTCCTCAACCAATTTTCACTCATTGAGACCACAGATCTGTTGTCAACAGATGTGTCACAAATATAAACTTAAACACTTCCACAGTTCACATTTGCAAATTGGCTCAAACACGCTTGGATTTGATCGATATTGTCTATAGACCACAATTTTCAAGTGTTGCCACAAATCTCCATCTAATTTAGGACTGGACTGGGGTTATAAGGTTTACGAGCAGAATGACCCTGTATTTAACTCCATCCACCTTCCTGAGAGCAGCTTCCCTTCCCCTGCTGAAGAAAAGACTCCCCACTTTTGGCCAGGGCACAATCTGACACACATTTGTGTCTCCTGTATGATTTCTTTTTTCTTTCTTTCAACAATATATTTTTTCCATATCATTCTTCTGTAAGGGGAAGATTAGTGAAGTGCACATTTTTTGTGGAGACAAAATGTGCACTCCGGTCGATAATTATTCCACTTGTTCCGCTTTGGCTCTGCAGCTCATCCAAAGTTGCCGTTGGACTTTTTGTCTAATCAATGCTATTCTTGCCCAGCATGTCAGTTTAAGTAAATGGCCACGTCTTTGTAGGTTTGGAGTTGTGCTATGATTTTTATATATCCAAATAATGGATTGAGCATGGCTCTGTGAGATGTTCAAATACTGGGAAATTGCTTTTTAAATTTCCCTTGATTTAAATGTCTCCACTAATTTGTATTCCTGTGTTGCATGTGATGTCCTTTTAGTTTCACCAATATATATAAAAAAAACTGTCCACTATCCTCCCCACACATACTCCTCTTCCATCCCTCCAAAAAATGACAAAACAAAAAGGTGAAGCCTTCACAAAACTATTTTTTTTTATATACTGAAATTAAATTACAGATGGAGGGACTTTATTTTTCAACAAGTTGACTCACTTAATCTTATTTCGATGATTCAGAGCAGATTTATACACTATTTTCCTTTTTATTTTGGAACAGAGACTGAGAAAGCAGGTGTCATTTCTCTTCCAAATCACAATTTGATTAAACTGGACCTCATATCCCCATTAAATCTGTATAAAATACATTGAAAATTGCCCTTTTGATTTTTGTTAATAGAACTGACAAAAGGTTTATTCACGGTACATATGCCTTTTGCTCACTGCACAAGCCAAGCAAATCAGTTCATGTGAATCTGCATGAACAAACACACAGCAGTCACAGGAAATAAACAGTAGAATCATATTTACATGCATGCTGACACTCTTCTTTCTCATTATCACTATCTCTATCTTGAAATGTTTTTCATACACAAAATTACCATGAATGAACAGCACAGGGGGATCTGAAACGGTCTCATATCAAACCCACTTAAACATATCCAGTGCATTGTATCGTCTGGAAGGTGTTGAGATCCATCTGTCATGATTGGTTTATGAGTGGGTAGTGTGTCTCCTTTCCTCCCCCAACTTACTTATCCTCCCACTCATACACACCTACATGCACACATTCTCTTATTTGGCTTTCCTAGCAGTGTTTATTTCCCTCCTTTTCCCGCCTTACGTTTTAGGCGAGAATCTAATTTCTCTCTCTTCTGCTCTTGATTCTCACATTTTGTTTTTGGCAAGATTACTCTGTTGGTTAATTCTTAATCTGGTGGAGACATTTTGGCACTTATTGGTGAGATCGCATGCCTACAAATACTCATGTGTTCACATGAAGTAGCAATGAGGTAAACTGTCGATGAATCCAACAGCTTGCCTGTATGTGGGCCGTTCAGGATTTTATTCAACTTGAAGCTGGATATGATCTGTTCTGCTGCTGTCTCTGTGTAATTTCTGTGCATGACACTGAGATAAGGTATACAGATGATTAGAAAGGGGCTGTGTGTCTGGGGTCAATGCAAAATGAATTTTCTTCCTTACCTGACAAAGTATGACCTTCTCCTTTATGTAATTCCTGAACACCTTAATGAGAAACTATCTGTTCACATTAAAAAAGGTGTATTATGTAAAGTCAACTTTTAGGAGTTTTACACCATGTTGTAATGCTATTCCTTCATCAAAAACATAGCTTTATTTTTTATTTTTTCATGCATATTTGAGGAATCTCCCATGGCTGCTATTCAGAGTGCCTAAAAACTTGTGCCCACAAAGCGCTAACTATTTCCACAACGCTCCTCCTAGGAGCTGCAGTCTCCAGTCTCTACCTCACAGAGCACCCGGCCCCAGGTCTTCCCCATACAGCTCCTTCAGACTAGCGGCAGCAGCAATTAGCAGACACCTGGTGAAACTGGGCGACTCCTGAACTCATCATATTAACTATTTATCAGTCCAACGCTCCTTATAACTATTGTTAATGGTGAAATGAGTATCAATGTCGTAATGACATACTGAAGACAGAGTCTTAAGAAGTAGGAGCTTCTTAAAAGGACAGGGGTCAAAGGTCAAATTATGAAGTCAAATTTATTTTGAATAATTTTTGAAATCAGCCTGTTAAAACCAGCCCCTTGTCCTATGCTGTTTGCTTTGTACAGATGGTCTGGGGTCTCAGCTATTGACAAACAAAGTATCTAAAATAAATTTAAGTATCTAAAATAAATGAACAAAACAACCAAAAAAAAATTAAAATGAATGCTTAAGTTTCTGTAAGCAAGATTGTCCTTCAACAGAAGGCTAATTGAGACCAATAAACTGGACTGAAGACATTTATCATCCAATTTTTTTGGTAGAAAGAAAGAGATAAAAGAGAAAAACAATAAATCATGCAAATGGAAGTTATTGAGGCTGTTTTAATTTATCATGCGATTAATTGATATATTGATTTGTTGTTTTATTGTTTATTACTTATTGCGACAGGCCTGTAGACTGCACAATAATTATGATTCCTGGTTCTGGCGCGGTGGCCGGGCCTAGTAGCTGATGATTGAACCTGGTAGCTAACAGTGGAGCCTGTTAGCTGGAGACTGGAGAATCTTGTCGGATATTTAGTATTCAGGTTCCAAAGTTGGCAGTCCACTAGCACTGATTTCAGCTCAATGTTAACATCAACAGAGTAGATACTCTGATCAAGGCTCATTTGTTAATTGGTTCAGCTGCTGATTGCTGCTGCTGTTTAAAACAAATGTTTAGGAAATAGTGTAACAGTGCTTTGCTAAATAATCAGTGCCATTTTTATATAAAAACGGATGAACCCGTTTTGTAAGACAAGTCTGCTCCTCCACCTACCATGGTTCATCTTGTTTTTGTATGGTGCGTATGAGTAAACTCAGGTGGAGGACAAACACACAAAACCATTGGCTATTTTTGCTTTTTGCCTGGCGAAATCTTCATATAGCTTCCCTGTGTCTCATTGCTCTTTTCTTCCTTACTTTCATCCATTGGCTCCATGGAATTGATTTCCACCTGCCTGTCTGCTGCCTTTGTGAGCAATGCGCATTCTAGGGATGAAGAAAAAAAAAAAAAAGAGTGAGTGGCTCTACTTTTTTTTATTTTACTAAGACTTTCACACTCCTTCGAAGAATGCTTTTCCCGCTCACCCTTTACATTTTTGGGATCCGAACAGAGAATATGTGGGCACAAATGAATCAGGTTGAGTCTGGTGGGGCTTGTTGGTGGATGTTGAAGAGACAGGTAGCCTTCAACCCACATAATCAATTCGACAGCAGAAACATTCTTCACTTGGCTAAATGATAACACACCTTGGGAGGTTTGGCCCCTGACATGAGAGAAAAATAGCTGTGTGGAAGAACTATAGGGGGAGGTGTAGGGGAAGTTTTGACTGGAGAAAATTAACTCTGCCATCTCGCCAATGCAAGGACTTACTCTTTGCTTTTGTCCTGTACACATGACAGTTAGTTTGTTGATATTACTGAATGTAATTTATCCTTAATGATTGCTAGTACTATTTGTTGGCTAATATTTCATCTCTCATTAAAATATTGACACAAGTGTTCCCTGCTGTTGTTTCCCCTCTCCCATCCTGCCTCAGAAGTGAAATAGTATGGATGTTTTCAAGAAATTATCTTCCATTTATATAAAAAAATAATAATAAAAAAAATAAAAAAAAGTCACTGTTAGATTGCTGCCAAGTTTGTTTTTGACTCTAATGTGGAATTGCTGTGTCAGTATCATCAGTTCAAGTTTTAATTGCTGAATATCACTACTTTTATTTTTGTTTAATGGAAGCCCCCACTCCTACACTCTGGCTCATCAGGCAATCAGGTAAGATGAAATGTTTAGTGAAAAATGAAATTTTTGAAACATGCTTTTTATAAATACTTTCATGGCATATTACTGTATTGTAGGTTTTTTTTCTATTTCTTATCATACTATGAGTGAGAAGAGGTGGCAAAAAGAAATAACTCAGGCAGAGAAACAGAACAATGTGAGTCCATCAGAAGCCCTTTTTTGGCCTCTACTTTGTGACATTTACAATAATTATGATCTAAAGTTGCTAATGCATTTGAACATGTCTCAGGTTTTCTGTCTTCTGTAACATCACTGTATCAGTAGTAGCTCTAGTTCATACTCTTTTTTTTCTTTTTTTCCCCACTCCTACTTCAAACTCAAAAACTGTCTGATTACATATTTTGCAGCTTGGACTATGTAAATGAGAATGTAGAAATGGTTTAACGTACAATTTCAAAATTTCTTTGTAAAGAAACAAAAACTGCTGTTTTTCAAATATGAAAATTTTGTACATCACCAAATAACATTTCTAAATCGATCTTGCTAAGAAATGTGAGTGGTTTTACTGGAGACACGAGCTTTGGAGTCCCTGCTGCGCTTGTACAGAGTTCTGGTGACTCTTTGTCAAAGTCACTGTGGTAAATTTTAAAAGTGGATCGCTGGAGATAGCTGTGACTGTGCTCCTCTGCTTTGGTTGGGAGCCAGTTTGTAGTTTGACTTCCAGTTGACTTCCACTCCAGATGTTCTCAGCTCTAGGCTGGTGTGTTTGTCTATGTATGTGTGTAGATTAATTTTACCTACGGGTGTGTAAATGTGATCGTATGCAAATACTTTTGAGAATTCTCCATGTGAAAATATGTTTCCGTCTTTTGTTGTCTCGTGTTCACCTTAAAGAATTTGTCCTTTGAGTTCTTAGGAAGGATCTTTTAAATATATAAAGCATTTTACAGCATAAAACGCCATTATCTACTGATTCTGCAGGTCAGAAAGAATCAAACTATCTTATTGGGTTACAAATGTTTATTGTGCAGAATGATTAGGAGCATAATACTTCAGCAAAAGATCTTCTGCCTTCCAATGTATTGGCATACTGAAACACTTTTTACCTCCATGCTAAACTTAATTTTTTTGCAACTGAAACTGGGGACATGCTACATAATTTTTTTATTTTTATTTTTGCACAATTTTACGCCCGATTTCCAATCAGCAAAAATCTGCATCAGTCTGCACTAATTGCAGTCAGTCAGCAGGGCGATTTGGCACAAAAATCTGTTAGTGTGAGATCGAGTGAAGACTGGAATCTGCAAGTATGAGAGGAGAACCAACCTGAACAACAGCACCAACAATAATTATCTCGGCTCAACATTAGGTGCTAAGACAACCGACACCATTTAGCATGTTTTTAAATTTTCATGTAATTTACTGAGAAGATAGGAAACAGACTATCAAACCACTTATTGGAATTAAGCTTGCATAGTTTGAATCACTGAAAGCCTGAGCTAAGGCTTGCTCTCAGCCTGCTCTGACTCTGGCTTTTTCCCTGTATCCAGTCCTTCATGGTTGAGTCCAAAATGCAATCACTTCGTAATAAAAACAAACAAACCTACGTAATATAAAAGGTTTAAGCGGGTAATATCAGTGATGTAAATAAGTAACCTAAATAAAGGACTTTATACCCACAAAATACTTTGTAAAATAAAGAAATGGATCTTACTTATTAAACAGAANTGCATATTTATATTTCAAGTGGGGTAAATATTACACCTTAATTTTTTTTTTTCAATAATTCACACCAGTTAAATAGAGATTTTTTTTATGATGAATTAAGCATTCTGAAAAAAAGATAAGCTATAAGGATCTGTTTATTTAGACTTCAAGAATGTTGCAACTATATATATATATATATATATATATATATATGTATATATATATATATATATATATAATTTATATATATACATAATTTATTTATTTATTTTTAGGTAGGCTAAGTGGGATACATCTGATATGAGGAAGTTGATTTCTTTCATTCATGCCGATACTCAATAGGTGCGTTTACACCAGTGACGTGCGGTCAGGGGAGGCAGGGGAGGCAGAGCCTCACCTGTCATCATGGGGAAATAATATAATAATAAAACCATTTATATTGCTATTTTCACCCTGTGGTTTGTACTATAAAATATCTATTTTTTACTTAGCTTAACGAATTCTGATTATTTTTTCTTCAAAATCGCTGGATTTTCGCATTTTCCCATTCAAATGCTCAGAAGCGATGCCGGTGAGGCAGCAGCGAGCTGAGCCTCACCTGGGATTGCGCAACCTCTCGCTGACTGCACTGGCTGCCATTCTATGGGAGCATGTTCGTCCTGTCTGTACGCCGGTAATAAAATGGCTAAAAAACATTTAATATATGGACTGATTTTCCATAATTTAGCTTATGTATATAATGTACAGTGTTTTTTTGTCACCAACTGTGTGTGTATCGTGTTTTGTGTGCAGAGGAGTGATCAGAAACGGCAGAGAACAGACTCGAGGTGAGGCAGGCAGTTCTCTTGCCTCATGGCTGGGGGCGCTCATGATCCCAGATATTGTGACTGCACAACTGCAGAGTAAGACACAGTGAGCTAGCCATGGAGCTAGCCATACAGTAAATAAGTAAAGTACAGCGATATATTTGTTTTCTCATCTCTTCAGACGTCAACATGAAAGACTACATTTCTACACTTTAACAATTTTCTAAAGTGGATTTTCAATTGAAGCAGGAGATAATAAGTAAAGGAAGACCAGCACTGGAGCTGAAGGTTTTGCTTCGAGACAGTTTGATGATTCTCAAACGGAGTAGAAAAGACATGCCGAGGATAGACCTGGCTTTGGATGAACGGATATTTTTGTGCAGAATTGGCGGTGAATGGATTTCATTGATAGATAAAGGTAAGACAGCAATAAGATGTTTTTTTTTTATGAAATGTGCGTTTTTTGTGCTACAGTTTGTATGTCTAAATAATTCAGTAAAGTAGAAGCGGTAGCTAATCTACCACATTATTTATTAATTAAACATTAAGCCTAAAACATACTACAACAACAGACTAAATGTTCTGTTCTGTGTGCAAAATAAATTCTTTAATGTTTTTGGTGTTGAATCCTAAAACATGAAGTGGCATTGTTGTCAGTTGCTATGGCAACGAATCTGCGTAGCTTAACGAATACAGATCACTTTGCTGTGGATCATAGCACGAAATCAATACCTACATTTCTAAATTTTACTGAGTTAACGCGGCTATGAATGACATGTAAATGATTAGTCTTTTTGCCCTCCAGCGTTGTATGCTTGCACGAAATTTCCGTAGGTCCAATAACATGGATGGTGTCTAAGTCATAAGTCAGTGCCTCACCAGCAAAGAACCTCACCGCACGTCACTAGTTTACACTGCAGCCTGAAGTGACCCAATTCCGATTTTTTTGACGTAATGCGACCTGTATCTGATCTTTTCATGGCAGTATGAACAGCACAGGTCGGATTCTTTTTCGAATGTGACCCACATCCGATACTATCCGATTCAAATGCGACCTAACGTCCAGGTCGCATTCATCCGAACTGAACGTCAGTTTCTCAACCAATCTCACTATACTGCGTCCTGATACGCGCAAGGTCGAAGAAAAACAACAACCATGACGGACTATATGAGGATTAAGTTGTTAATATGCTGCTCCGGCCGGACAACAACTTCAAATATATGAGCTATGCTCCACCGTTAGCCTCCATGTTTACTTCCGCAAACACTGAGCACTTCTTTTTATGGCGGCTGAGAACGCTGACGCTATTGCGCCCTCTACTGCGCATGCGGGACACTTTCAGGTCGTTTGCCCGTTTACACTGCAGAACACATACAGGTCGCATTTACTGGCAGTGTGAACGCCCCGGCAAAAAAATCGGAATTCCCAAAAAATCGGAATTGAGTCACTTCAGGCTGCAGTGTGAACGCACCCAATGTCTTGAGAGATGAGATTCAACTTGGACTTTCCCTTCAAAAACTAGAGACTTGACTGGACTTGTGACAACACTGTGGGGACTTGCTTGGACTTGCTTGGACTTTAGGCTTGATATGAAGTTGAGAAAAATTACTTGACTATTGGAAGTGCTAGTTTTTCCTTTTAACTATGATAATAGCACACTAGATCAACTTTTCAGTGTTGAGTACCAGTGAAACCATGAGAAAGAAAAGCAGCCAAACAGGGGTTTCTTTTTGTTGGAGCATCTCCAGGGCTTCATGATTGGGATGCTGATGAGACCGGATAAACAAAAATATAGAAATGGGGAAAAAAAAAAAAAATATGAGATGCATGCTCCCTCAGGAAACGATTGAAGAGTTTGAACTGCTGGAAGTATTTGTCTCTAACAGCCCTGCTTTTAGACGTTTACTCATACCACTTGCAGTGATGCGTTTTTGATTCCCATTGACTCTGAATTGCAGTTCATTCAGTCTGCAATTCCTTTCCTTCTTTATTCCTCCCCATCTCTCTTTCTCTCTCTCTTTTTATTGCGTCTCATCAGCCATGGGGAAACAGCACAGCTGCTGCTGTGATGCCACTCACGGCCAATGTGCCCTGACAGATTCCAATTAAGTTGGAAAATGTAACTTATGAATATTAGAAAGTACTCTGACACAAACATCATCCCTTTCTTTTGTTGCATTATGCAGTTTGTAGTCGAGGGTCTTTGTTGGTCCATGATTTCGATGACGTTTATTTCCTCACCACTCTTTTCACTCTATCTGGGGCTTCCTCTCTCCCTTAGGGATGTCTGTTAACTGTTGTAAATATCCCTGCTATAAACACATAAGCTCTCATTTATGGCTCAAGATTTAGTTTTGTCAGTCAGTGCATCTCCAACCTCCACCTCTCATTCAAATAAACGATGATGCCCAAGGGAAATAAATAAGTGGTGGTTTAAAAGAGAAGAATTGGGGGGTGGGGGAATCTAAATTGCATAATACTCCATTTCTGTCTGAGGTAGATTGATAGAATTCCTAACTGAATAGCTAGGAATAACAAGGAAATATCTACTGTATCAGACTTTTTTTCACATTTCATTATGTCTGTATTTGTGTCTGTCAGTTTGTTTATGACTGAAATGCAAACCTTAACATTGCCAACACTGTGGCAGTTACATTAGCACATGGCTCAGTAGGCGGTTTCATTCTGACAGATTCCCGTTGTCCCTCTGCTGAATGAGAGCATTCCTTTATGCTGCCAGTACCAGGGAGCATGTGTGTGTGTGCGCGCTTCACTGTTAGAGCCATGACGCAGAGGCATGGGTCTACTGATTGGCCCGTAGACCATGTGTGACCTCATCTCAACCTGGCAACTCATGTGACTTCAGATGGCGAGACAGATTGCAATTTCAATGTCTATGCTTCTCGAGACAGTTTGTTTCTTTATTTAATGCAAAACAAGTTAATATTAAATACAACAACTTAATAGTTTCCTTGACAGCAAAAGAAGTTAAAAAGTAAAAATGTATTGTGGAACACATCAGGAAAGTCCTCAAATAATTCAATAAAGATACAGCATGATAAATGTTGATATAAAACCTATAGCGATATATATTATGAATATAGTCTGCTGGGAAATTTTTGTTGACAGTTCTCAAGTTTTATTAATAAAAGCAATCCCCTCATGTTAATATACATATAAAAAAACAGCGATTTCTACTTTAGTCGGCTGCCAAATGCAGTTTTAATTTAATTCATTTTACTTTTAACTTTTTTAGGAATACATTTGAGCAAACTTCCGTGTCAATCAAATATGCTGTAATATTTGTGCTGCAACAACAAATGATTGTAATCTTGACATTTAATACAATAAAAGAAAATAAAGTCTTTGGCATTTCTTTTTTTTTTTTTTGATAATATTTTCATGCTACTGTGGATAAGACCACATATATTTTGGCTAACTCTAAAAGGGACCAGAATCAGAATCAATAAAAATGATGAGAGCTGTGTAGTTCTCCCTTATCCATGCCACCTATTCCAACACCACTGATTGGATCAAGTGGTTGTGGGTCGCTGACGTGTGGTGAGGCTCATCACTGAGATTCACTGATTCCTCCAGAATCGGATGTATAAATCCAAAATACAAGCTCATAATTCAATTTCAAGCTGATGAAAGCTTTTTTATTATTATTTATGCTTTGATCAATTCCATAAAGCATAAGAAAAATGAAAGAATATTTAATATAACAAATTTCATATGTATATATATATATATAATAACAAATTAACAGATAACATATCTATATTTTTATAGTGACAAAGTCTGATTAGGTTCTAATTGTTACACAGGTTTCAAAAGCATTTTGTTTAAAAAAAGTTTTCAAAGTGATAGATAATAGAGTATGGATGTTAATTGCAGCCTTTGTGGGCCTTCAAAGGTGTTTGTGAGAAACAATGTCAAAATGTATTTGGAAACTTTTGAGTTCTTAATTTGATGAGAAAAGCTGTCTGTCGTCATTTACTGTCTTGTTTTTCCTTGTTAGTTTGTTGTGCTTCTGCCAACAATTTGTCACTCATTTTAAGTTAAACAATATATATTTTGTTAAGTCTCAGGCTGAGCTAAATGGCTGATATTAAGTTTGCAAAAAAAACTGAAAAGCTTGCAATGGTGTCCTTTTTTGAAAAAAAAAGAAAAAAAAAAAGAAAAACACTTCACAGCTTGGAGTACCTGTAGCTGTTTCATAGTTTCATGGATGCAGTGAAAGCCAAAAAGTGCTTTGTAGCTTATAGTTTTGATCACAACCCAACACAAAAGCTGGCTGGATGGATGGATCTTTAAAGATAGCTTATTTGCCCTTTTTTTGTAAATTATGTACCAGTTACCTGCACAACAATATAAGCTGCACACAGAAATAGACGCCTGGGTTTTTTTTTTTCTTTTATTTGTTTTGTTTTGATTTTGGACACTTTTTAAAGTGAAAATGTTACAGTTTGTCTGGAGGGGAAGATTAATATTCAAAGATGCACACAACTTGTGTCTCTTTTTTTATCTAAACATTGATGTATGACCTCAATTTAGCTTACTTACTGAGGGAGCACAAGCAAAACGAAAGGAATAGTCAAATTCATTAAACAAACCAAAGGACCCACAACCAAATAACCGTAACCCTGGACCTTCATATTATTTTTTTTTTTTTTAGTGATGGATGAATATACTGTGACAGTTGCTCTGGTTGGGTGAAGCCTGGCAGCCTGGACACTTTTCATGGAGCCAACAATAAATACATCCAGCAAAAAGCCTTTGCTTGGTCCACTGGGGACATTTTACATACACATCCCTTGTCCAAATTAACCTGGGAAAACTGTATGGTAAAACACAATTTTCAGTGGTCAACGGAGGAAAAAAGTAGTTTACATTCTTCAAAAATATTCATCATAGATATGGTTGTGAGGTAAGCAGAGGGAAGAAAACTATGTATTGGCAACACATCCTTCCCTTCTGGCTAAATAAGGAAAGACTGAAGTGTGAACATATGTTTGCGTGTGTGTAGGTGTGTGCGTGTGTATGTGTGTGTTTTTGTAAGTCCGCATGCACATAGAATGTATATGGACATTTCATCTAAATAAATTCAGAAGTATTTTTTTTCTTCTTAAACTTCTCTAAAATAAAACTCTCAGATTTAAAGGACACTTGATAAATATATTTTATTTCACACTGATATTCAATCTTTTTAAATATTTTAGTCTAAATTCTTGTTTAAACACGGGCGACTGATGTTACAGCATTTTTTATTCACACTGTGTTTAAACATTTTTAAAGCAAATCAACAAAGCAAATACTTTATTTTGGAGTCAAAACTAGACAGGAAAATTTACTGTCTGGGACTCTAAAAGAGAACATCGTTTGTGCCTTTATCTCTGTTACCGGAGGCAGTCCATTATTTGTTAGTGGCATCCAGCTATAGGCATTCGTTTGCAGTGATAGATTAATAATTCCTCAGCAACATTCCAGAGACAAATTATAGATTCCCGGAGGACTTTATCAACATTTCTCTTTTACTTTGTACTTATTTCACCTTTTTTCTCTATCTGTATGTTTTCATCTCTGTGGTTTCCTCACATACTCTCCCTTTAAACACCACCCGTGCAGGGCCAGAAGAGTCAGTCAGCTGAATGAGAAAGTTGTATCTCACCATACAGGAGGTTGTTATTTTGGCTTGGAGAGCTTCAAAAGTAATATGTGGCCTGCTCTGTAATGTTGGCCACAACTAAAGGTGGACATGAAACAGCCCATTGATCTTTAGGACACTGGCAACCTTATACTGTAAGCTCACAGGCATCTGTTTATGTGTGTCCTCAAATACAACACAACACTTTCCCTCTCCATTCCTGACACCACTTGCTACAGCCAATTGACCTTAGCACTATAAAATCAGTTTTAGTTTTGAGATCAGTACCCACTGCCAGCCCCTTTCGTCTGCAATTTCATCAGTCTGGCTTACAGTGAGTGGATGAGAGATGAACAGAAAACATGGTTAAGGTTATCAATATGAAGATCATAAAGCACAGGATATTCACATAATAGAATTGCAACATTTTTTAATCAAGTTGAACACTGGGGTTGCTATCTATGGCAAACAAACCCTTATGCAGGCATGACTTGAGATGATGCTAAAATTGAAGACACCCTGCAGTATAATCAACACCCTGGAGCCGCAGCTATTTGACATCTCATCTATAGCTCTTCTTTAGTTTCCACAATCGGTTGGAAAAATAATTCCTGAGTATGATCGGTATTGGAGCCTGCTATTGGAAAACAAAGGACAAAATCCACCCTGAACTAGATTACAAAGGAAAAAAGTAGAAGGACTGACGAATTTACACCCATCAGTATTTGCAGGAGTCCCGATATACCTGATGTGGTCTCATTGGTCGAGGGTGTCTCCGCACACCGGAGGTCTTGCTTGTGCCACTAAGTTAACTTATAAAGCCTGGTGCAGAGGCAAAGATACCAATTTCATCGGACAGCTCTTGTGCAAAATGAGGGACTGTAAACACATGAATGTCTCGAGCGAAAGTGAGCGAAAGTCATTGAACCTTTAAAGAAGAACCTTGGATTAGAATTAAGATCTAGATTTGTATCCAGTGGTCTGAGTCCCTGCAGGAAGAGAAAATAAGCATAGCTTCTCCAGAAAAAGCCATGTATCTCTAGTCACATTGAGAAAATAGTCAACTCCCCCACTGCCTGAAAGAAAAGAACACATGTTCTAGCAGCTTACCAAGAGTGGACATAGTTTGGAAACCTTTGGCCGTAACTGAAAATAGATCGGTAAGTGCATTGTTTAATCAAACACTTTTGAAGCAAGGGCTGTCTGTTATTGGGCATTGTTTTATGAATTTGGATCCAAATTGGTGTGTATTAGGTTGTCTCTGTTGCTGTGCATCCTCATTAAAGAGAATATTTTGCATCATCAGTGTCTTTGATGGGTATGTGTCAAACATACTTATTATATGATCTTGTGTCTCCCCTAGTTGTGATGTAACTGTAGCAAAGGAAAACAAACTACCCTTTTATAATTAGGGATTTTGTGAGAACTTAAATTGTGTTGAGGGGTAAACAAATAGATATATAAGAAAAGAGTGAACATATTTAATTTATTAAATTAAACGTTTCACAGCAATGAATCTCTGAGTTTACTACCTGGTTTGCATGCCAACTTCAGTCTTCACCAGAAATACTTCACAAATCTCAGTTAACAGAAAAGAACCAAATCAGCATTAATCAACAGATACCCTCTACTCGAGATTGTTACACAATTATAAAACAGCAAGATATACTGAACACATAAAGATTGTTCTTTATGTAATCTTTGAAATGATCTCTGATTCCCAGCCATTTTTCGTTTGCACTGTGTTAAAGTGGTTCTGTTATAGAAAGAAGCTGAACAAAAACATCCTGCGGTGAGTTGGAATGCCCTTTGCAAGGCAAGAAGTGGCCCATGAATCAAGCACTACTTTTAACAAAGAAAACTAGGAGAAGTCAGGAAGGGGAAGGTTACATGCTAATCCAATTAGACAGAGCTTAAAAAAACCCAAGCTGCTCTCACCAAGGGAAAGGCTGATTCACTCGTCACCACTTTCTGTTCCATTCTCTGAGCTCCATGGGTTTTTCTTCTCTTTCGGGGCCATGATGAAACTGTGCTGAGAGAATAGCTAAACATAAAGTTTCTTAAGACAGGAGGTGGCCCAAAAGGCAGCACTTCTCTCCCTCAAATATTTGTTGTAAAGAGAATTATTTCTTGTCGCTCCACATGATTGCTTTTGGTAGTTAAAAGGACAAGAGCAATGCTTTCAAGTGATTAAATATTCTCAGAGATGACAGAGAAACTTTCGGTCTAGACCACAATACAAGGACAAAAAATCTTTTAACTCTCTTTCTATTTTATTATACTAGATTTGTTGAGGTTGTTCATTAATCTGGCTTAGGTCAGTCTGGCCACAAAGGAACAATTGAACAAATAGTGGAAATTAAGTTTCAACATGTGTAACAGCAGCAGAATTGGAATTTGCATAATAATCTGGTGGATGTCACACATTCTTGCTGATTATTTAATCTTTTGACATAGGATAGACATAACTGCTGTTGTTATTCATTGGTGAGGAGGGTTGTCAGAAACATTTGGCTTTCATGGGTGTTTAACATATAATGCATATTATCTGAGTGATATTCTAACTTGTATAGCCACATTTTCAAAAGAATTTGAAAGTTTCAAATGCATTTTATATATTGCAGCAGAGTACGCAAACTGAATAAGAGTCTATGAATGACTTATGTCTCTCAGTTCTTGTCTTCTCTTATGAAAATTTTGTGTAAGTTGCTGCCTGGTATTGGTCATTCTGTTTGATGCTGCATCATAATTTTAATTAAAACAGCATATCATCCTTGTTTGTATGTAAGAAATTCCAAAACAAAGCAAAAAAGAAAGAAAGAATGAATGAATGAATAAATGAATAGTTTCAATTTTCAAAAAGCAATCCTACGGTTTTTCAAAAAAAAAAATGATAGTATTAGAAAATGTGACACAAATATTGTCACCTTTTTTTATTCCCTTCCTTCCATTGTGGGTTGTGTAATTGTGAACAAAAAAAAAATCTGTATATATAAATATACTATGGGTTTGACAATAATCCCAGCTTATGGGACAAAACAATGCATGGATTCATGAAATGAGATGATTGTTTAAAAAGGTATAATTTTTAAGTAATGTGTACAGAGTAAATAATCGTTCAGTTCACACTTGACAAGTTAGATTTTTTCCCCTAATTAAAATGTAGTTCTGATGCTAAGTCTTTTTGTCGTTTAACAGATAGTACAAATATATTATAAATTCCCCACTGTCTTTTAAAGTGTACAATAAACGAGTTCACGTTTGAGATGTAAATATTTAATTTTGAGCTAACTTTGCATTGCTGCAGTCCAGATATATATTTTTTTTAAATAAAGAGCTTTTGAGCTTAGCTGTATTAGGAAGCTTATCAGAGGCTAACTTTAGCATCATTAGCAGTGAATGGTTAGCCAGCAATGGGGTATTCACACAATATCTTAAAATTACTAGCATCTTGTTTAGCAATAAGTCACATTTAACATAGGGCTCCTCAAACCTCTGATTTTACACGTGCTATCGGTGCTAACATTGATTTTCATATCTGCAGTAAATGTTTTAACGAGGAATCGTGACCTGTTTCTTATGACAGGAAGGCGTATTTTTGTGCATGATGGAAAACAATGGAAATGCCAAGCATGGTAAAATAAGGGTTGCAATACTCACGTTTGTATGTACCATTTCTTTCTAAATCTGATTCAGTGCAATCTGTGTAGATCTGTAAATACGAATTCCAAATGGGTAAAAGGTCTAATTGTCCTTGAAAAGGGTGTGCTGCATTTTTTTATGTCTTCTGCCACATTGCCCAGAAGTACTGCAGCGGGCTGGGAGGAGTTACATGGTGTGTGTGGCAGAGGTGCTGTTGGTGCCGGGTGATGGGGCATTACTCTCGCATCATTGACTTCATTACAGTCTCTTTCACATATTCATCCCTCAACCATTTTAAATGCCCTTGCCAGCCCCTAATTCACTTAATTCCATGATTATCAGTTCTGACAGCGTTCGGGCAGAAAGGTCAATACTTTTTGTGATATGTACCTGAACCTTTCCACACTGACTCAAGAACGGAGAAACTTCCTGAAAGCACAGCAACATGATGTATTGCAATCATATGCTGGGAGTTGGTTTTTATTAAACTTTCATTGTTCGCACGCTCACTGGCGTATTTTAGGCATTTATGCAAAAGGTATGCATCAGCACACACCAGAACAGGGGAGGAAAAAGCCTGAACAATCCCACTTACGCAGCCCTACGCTGGCTACAATCACCCATTTCTCTTTCGCTTCCCTTTGCCCGTCTGTCTGATGAGATCGAGGTTGCCATGCCGTGACTGTACGCAGCAGACACACGAACAAGTGTTTCCCCCTGAGGAGATGCAATTTAAATGGGAAAGCAACATGACAGCTTTGCCACATAATCAAATGCCACACCCACAGTTACACACCACCACTTCTGTTGCGGGAGGGATGGCTTTCCATTCTCCTCTTTATGCATGTAAAATAGGCAGCACAATCTCATGTCGTCCCCCGTACTGGAAGTCCTGCATCCAGAGGAATGTCCTTTTTGTCCTCAGTGCTTCTATAGGCATGAAAACTGTTTTGATTACCTGTTCCTGTGGATCTTTTGCAAACAAAAATGATTGAATGATATCACTCATATTAGTGTCGTGCTAGTAGATGTAATTAATTGTTAATTTTTAAATTTCTGATGATCAGGAAACTAGTGAAGTAGCTCAGTCTCAGTTAATATAAAATAAATAAAATAAAAAGTGCACAATTTAAGTCAAACACATAAGTAGTAACCAGTGTTTCATTTTATTCAGATCCCAGTGTCCTTCCATGACATTTTTTTAAGCACAATGTCAAACATCTGAGAATCCAATTTCTGAGAAAAAAGCTCTCAAAGTTTAAAAAGAATTCAATTCATTGTAGGCAATTTTCATTTTAATTCATTTAATGAAGTTCATATTTTTTTTTGCAGTTTTTTACTGATTTCTGCAATAGATAAATACCTATGAACATATGATAAGAATTAACTATTATGACCATTTATGCTACAAAGTCCTAATCTCTGCTGAAGTCATAATTAAATCAAACTTACATCCAGTTGGTAAAAGAGATCCTGGACCCGAATTTATGTGCGAGTTGTCATCTGTCAAAAATACACAAGCTCATGTCTGGAACTCAAGCAGTTGCTTCATGTTATAATCAGAAAAACTGTCACTTTGGGTGATTGCATGCAGTACAGTACTGTTTTGTTCTGTGTTTATACTGTGTTGGGGGTGTTTGGGTTGGGAGTGAGCGAGACAAAACAGATTCCACCGGCAGCAGAAGGGGGATGAGTGAGCTAGAGTGGGAGACACAGAGACTGTGTGACAGGTGGAAAGTGTAGGAGACAAGTGTGTTTGTGAGTCCGCTTGCATATGTGGAAATGTAAATAGTGACTCAGATATGCGATTGGTAACGTCTGACAGTCTTTGACAATTAAAGTGGATAACACACATCCCAACACAGGCACGTTTCTACCACTTCACAGCACACTCCCTTCCATCAAACTTTAACTTGGCTTATAGCAGCTACTTACTTTAGCTTAAATCAGATCTGAATATATATATATATATATATAAAAAAATAGATAAGAATGACATTGACTTTTTCATCTCATTAGGAAAAGAAATGCGAATCCAACGCAAACCATGAACGGATTTCTGTCCCAGCAACATGACTTCTACAGTCACATAAACACATACGCATGCATGCACACAGAATGGCATGCAGGATTCTTAGAATGGTGTTTGTTACACTGCATGGAAAACACTGTCCAGCCTCTGACAGCTTGGCTGGGCTGACTTGGCAGAATCATATGAGTAGTTTGGCTGCATTTCTTCCTCTTGTTTACTCTCTAGCCTTTTCTTCATCAATCTCATTTAATCAGACATTTCAACAGGGGGCGGATACTGCCCACCTGGTTTCGTTTTTCAGGATGGTAAAATCAAAGTTTCAGCAGTAGCCTTTGTGAAATTGGCTGTGGTTTTTCTGTGTGGTTTTACATTTAAAATGGTGAAAAGAAAAATATATGTTTAGTGCTGAATAAAATTATCACCGTAGGCAGCTACATTAAACAGCGCTGATAAACTAGTTTCTAAAACTCAAATAGATATAGAAGATAATGTAGGTAATGTGTCAAAATACCTAGAAGATCTCAAATATTTGTACACTTTATAGGGTGACATGACGTCACTGTATCTTATTTAATTTAAGGTCATTCTTTTTCCTTTGATATATGGATGGATGGATGGATGGATGGATGGATGGATGGATGGATGACAGTGTATAGAATGAATGTCAGAAAAAGCTACTGCTTAGCCACTGCATTTAAATTTCTAAATAATCATTAAAGAAACATAGAATTTCTGAAATATCAAATTTTAATGATTTTTTTTTTACATTTTACTATACATATACTTTCATTGGTCACCTTTATCGTGATCATTTGGGCCAGTATACTCTGTTGAAATACATAATATGAGCTGGTGTGATTTGAGCTGACTATGTCTGCATCAGAGTTGCATGAGTTAATATAACCACCTAATACTGTTTTGTTACTACATTTCAAAGGAGTATATGGATCTTTAAAAATAAAAACTCAGTGATAATCACGATTGAAAGAAAAACTGAGTCTAAAGGACAGATGTAATTTGCTAATTAGTTTTGTTTTTCTGCATGTAACACCATTTTTTTTCCCCACTGGTTTTAATAGAGATACATGTAGGATTTATTATACTTGCACGTGCAGCTGGTTTTTAGAGGGAGCTGTGTGCTTTGAATTAAACTAAATGCACACTTGTCTCCTCTGCCTGCCCAGGTGCTATGTGCCAGGCTCTTTATTAGCCCAGCCCTGCAGATGGACGCTGATGCAAACAGGCTTTTTGAGCTTCATTCTTTGTGACTTGTTGTTCATTAAAATCAAATTATGTGTCAGGAAGCATAACTTGTATGTGCTGTTGTGCAGTTATTACTCAACAAGCTCTCTGTCTTGCATCAGTGGGTCTGTGTTTGTCTTACAAAGTCTGCCAAACTAATTCCATGCGCCTGATGGCCACATTTTGATGATTTTCACTGATTGTTGCCCCCTGGAAAAGCATTTTGTGTAGAGATTCTATTTACCTTCACTAAAGCAAATTTGATATTAGTACTGTTAATGTTGATGGTGAAAGAAAAATAATCAATAATTGTTAGACTTTATACATGGCTTCAAAACAGTGACTATGAAGCCCCTTTTATTAATAATCAATCTGATTAGGATTCAAATATCTCAGCATATTTGTGTTTAGAAAAAGTTTTATTACCAGAATTCTTCCTAAATTGACAGTCCCTTCATTTATAAAGGATAGGACAACACACATATTCATGCTGAAAATATAAGTGACTCCGTCAGTCATGCACATTTGTACCAAGCAAATACATTATAGTTTTATACCTGAGAACATAGAAAATGTTTTTTGTGACCAGAACCGCAGAACTAAGGATACAGAGCAACATCTTATAGAGCATCTTTAAAAAGTGACACTAAAACAAACCCAAGAGCTGTCATTAAACTATGCTTCTGGCAACATCAAAGGTGCATCTAGCCAAAACTTTGTGTCAGTCAGTCCATGCATTTTGAAACAGCAATAACGCATATAGCTCACTCTGCGTTTAGCTGGAATACTAACTGTTGTGCAATCAGTCCATCGATCCGACCATGCAGTAGCTGTTCTCGCTTATCCTTCATTGAAAACCAACCCAAAAATCTTCACTGGGTTCTACAGTGGCTGTTTTTGATTTGTTTCACTTGACACAGGTTTTAATTTTAATGCAAAAGATACATGAGCTTGATACAAATAAAAAAATATGAAATATGGAATGAAATGGTGCTTAAAATACATTCTATCTTTGACATGTTTTACACAAAAGTAATTTAAGAAAAAAAAAAAAACAGTTCTTAATTCTATGCACTTGTGTGGATGTTGCAGTTGCATAGATTTATTTGATTTAGCTGTTTTGTTAAGGGCATTTTAACAATGACAGTGTGAAATCTCTTCACAACCATCACAGCAGAAACAATTCATATAATGACCTTTAATTCATCTACATCCCCACTGGATGAGCTAGTTCAGGCAAGTTCATATCAATACCAGTGTTATCACAGGTGAGTGAAACATAAAGAGAGATTCAGGTGTGACATGCCCTTGAACATCAGTATAGTTGCCTCCTCTTTTGCTGTCATTGACTGGATATTGACTGTTGATGGGGAGGAAGAATTGATCTTCTCTCTTGCTCGCTTTCACTTATAGGGGACTTAAGATGGAAGGTGTACGAAAGAAAATCACAGCAGATGGATGATAGGCAGACAATGAGAAACAAAAAGGGAACAGAGTAAGGGGAATTAAGCCATTCAGAGGGGATCCGATTCATCTCTAATTGGAGACGTCAGGGTCAGAAGAGTAATCAAGGAGAAGAAATACTGACCTCCGCTGCAATAAAACGTTGTCCTTTTTTTTTTTAAACTACCCGAGGACCATTTCATTTAGTTTAACCCCAAACTAGTAATTCACAAATCTGAGTACCCTCTGGCTGACTTTTTTTCTTGTCCCACCATACTGTTTTAAGAAACAGAAACCTTACAGTATCTCACTGTGGGCAAGATGTGAACTTTGACTTGGCCTAATACTTTCTGTTTCTTACTGCTCAGACATGCTTGGTGGATTCACT
This sequence comes from Poecilia latipinna, assembly GCF_001443285.1. Taxonomy (NCBI): domain Eukaryota; kingdom Metazoa; phylum Chordata; class Actinopteri; order Cyprinodontiformes; family Poeciliidae; genus Poecilia; species Poecilia latipinna. The sequence goes on from NW_015112635.1 coordinate 72,083, forward strand.
AGGTGTTTCTGAGTTTTAGGGTAGCTATCGTGCAGGGTACACTTCTGTTTAACTTCTTAATCGCACACCTTCAGATGTTAAATATTTTATAAATAATAATATAAAAATAATTCCATTCTAATATTCAATAAGTCTTGTAAGGTGCTGCAGATGAGTGTGGCTGCCAAATATGTTTGCCATGGGAATTCACATGCAGTCCCTTTGCTGCGGCTGGTGAAAATTAATACCAAGCTCTCTTAGGCACCAACTTGCATTGGGGTGGTAGAAACAATTTCCCAACGGCCCAGCAGAGCTTAAATAATGAATGACTGAGGTGATGCCTTGTGTACACATTCTAACAAAAGAGCACATAGACCTGCTAGTGATACAAACAATTAAAATTTGTATTGAGGGTGCAGGAGTGTGGTATTTATTTGAGTTCAGTGGACAGTGGAGTTTATGCAGATAGACCCGGTTGTTTAAAATCCATCATTTTCATCTCTCCACTCTGCTGTGGCCTCTGTTTACACAGTTGTCTATATCTTTGTGATTGCTAATTAAAATGTTCTGCAAAATACACTAGGCGTGAAAACAAATATGTTTCAATTAGTGTCTGAATTGGGTATTATGCTGTTTTGGGGTGCCGTGGTGGTGCAGGGGTAGAGCACAACCCATATAAGGAGACCTTAGTCCTCGAAGCAGCAGTCGCGGGTTTGAATCCCAGCCTGATGACCTTTGCCGTGTGTCTTCCCCCTCTCTCAATACCCTCTTTCTTGTCTTATTGCTCTCGAATAAAGGCCACTAGGTCCAACAAAACTTTTTTTTTTTTTTTTTTATAAAAAAGTTATTACAAAAACAGTTTTGCATGAAATCTAATTCTTGGGACATGTAGTTAGGTTAGAAAATATTTGTTTTGAGGTGCAAACAACAATAATTTAGCTTTTTTAAATATTTTTTCTCATCTTGTCAAAAGGATACATACCATAAAGACATTACAATTGGCTCTAAAGCTGCAGCATGTAACTTCTATAAATATGTTTTTTTTTACATATTCATCTACTGTCACTATGCTGGGACATTAAAGTATGAGAAAGAAAATCTGTAAAAAAAAAAAATTAAAAATCAAGCTTCTTTGTCTTCTCCCAGTGATCCTACTGCCATCTGTAGAAATACACGACACCCAGTAAGAAACAATCGATTTTATTTTAACAAATATGAAAAAAAAAAAACACATTCAATTTAAAAGTTACATACAGGAGCTTTAAGATTTTTTTTTTTCTTGAAAGAATAAAGTTTGGTTTTAATCACTCACAACCAGGACAGAGTTTAGTTTTTCCTACCTGCTGTGCCATACGAAATCATTTATGTTGCAACCTGGTACATGGAAGATCATAGCAAAGACTTGTGAGATACTAAACCAGCAACCATTTTAAGTCCTGCTAGAAGCATGTATTACAAAAATAAAAGTCAGGAGGATGAGGATGGCAACCCAGGCGTGCTGCTGTAAGTCCTGGAGTCATTGATAAGGACAGCCTCTCTGTGGGTGTGGCAGAGGCCATTTTTATGCAGTCTGGGAATCCTCCAACCGCCACCTGGTTGTCAGATAACCTCCCTTCTGGTACCTCAATATTTAATAAGCAATATTTTATTCAAAACAATATTGTTTTGTCAATTTCACAGTTGTTACTATGTGGTTGCCTATTCTATAAATCCCAACAAAATACAACTTGAGATTATGCTGTTGCTGTAATAGTGGAAAATTGAAGCTTTTGGTATCAGCTTGTATCCTAAAAGAAGAAATTCATTCTACATTTCCATAATTTAGTTACCTTGAGAAATAATTTAACTTATGAAGCACTCGGAGAACATTTTTCTACATTTTTAACTTTAGCACTACATAATTGCACTTTTCCATGCTTTTGTTCTCTCTCAATATTTTTATGTTAATTCATTTATTTATTTATTTATTAAAAATAATGTGCAATAAGATTCTGGATGAGAAAGGATTTAGTCAAGTATTTATCTACTAATTTGTTGTGTTTTCAGCTGTTTTTAAAACCTAACCAGAGAAGCTAAAAAGACATCCACTTGCTCATGTTTATTTTTATATGCATTATTAATTACAGTTTAAAAGCCTTGCATATTGCCCTGGCTGTCTTAGCATACTAAAATTAAAATTAATCCTACACTAAATAGAAAATAGTCAAAAATGAATAGTTAAATACAAATAAAAGTGAACAAATCACTAAAAGTTGTGCTATTTCCAGAAGAATTTTATTTATTTTTTTCCATGAGATTATTAAAAACTCATGGGGGAAAAAAAGTGCAAAATGGCTTTATGTCACTGATGATTAGCACGCCCTTCCTCATACAGCTGGTGGTCTACAAGTCTTGAGTTATTTCAGATTCAGATCTCAATTTTGATAAAATGATAAGTCACTTAAAACTGTAATTGCTGAATCCATGCACAATTGAATTCTGTTTAAACTTGATTTGTGTCTCTTTAAGTCTAATCATTCACATCTTCACTGATTCAGAATTACACAACTGTGAGTCTTTGTACCGGGGCTCTGCCTATTTTCAATTTTCCTTTCAAAAATATTTAAACAAGAATACTTAAAGGCTCCAAAAAGTATGTATATTAGTGCTGTCAATCGATTAAAAAATGTAATCTGATTAATTACACTAGCACTATGTAATCACAATTAATCACTATGCCTAACTTTGTAAATTTGAAATATAAATACGCACACAGTTGTGGCTGTTGTGGGAATGACGCCGTGGGCAAGCCCCTCCTTCTGCCGCACTCCAACCAATTAAAATGCAAGCAATTATGAGATTGCTTTTTTTTTTTTTTCCAGCAGAAAGGAGATAATCTCCCATTATTTAATAGGGAAACTTACTCCACTCCCATGCATACAAATAGTATTGAATATAACCGCGTATTGTGGTTTAAAATGTATGAAGGGAAAAATGTAACAGAAAATTGATTTTTTTAATCGAAGTATATGTACAGTCATATGTTCAGTTTTACCTGAAAATCGCTATGTTGCCATTGTTTAGGGTCATGATGAGATGAGGAGTTCTGCTGCAAATACAACAGAGGTGACAGGGACAGCAGCATAGCCATAGTTGGGTATTATTAAAACATATGTGCATCAAAAATAATCAAACTTAAAATGGATGGTGCAAAGATTCCCTGATAGAACATAACCACTAATTTGCTCCTCATTTTTACTGAGCGTTCTTAATAAGGAAAAAATTGCTGGATAAATATTTTTTTTAAAAAGACAAACATTTCCGGTGCATTGTTTGTCTATTATGTGGCATGCTATGGCACAGAAACTACTACTACTTATAAGAAGAACAATGTTAAACATTTTTTTAAGCATTGTATAATGGGGCGTCATGATACTCTGTAGATCCTTTTGAGCAATTATTTACTATTCACAATGGAATTATGTTTTACCTGCTTCTGAAATACTATTTTATTAAAGCTCTTGTTTTAAAATGTGACACAGCTATAAAGCTTCTAGGTCAATAAACATTTTAAACTGCATGTCTTAACAAACAGCAAAATGAATGAATTAATAATAAAACAATGGATTTGATTTCAGACGCACTTCCAACAAAGGGTTTGTAGGTGCTTAGGGTTATTTGAGCTTTAGCGACTCGAATCTCTGTGTTTTCACAAGCTTTGCCCGCGAGCGGTGCCTCTAGGCAGCAAAATCTGCTGAAATCCTCACAGAGAGGCTCAACACATTAGTTCAGGCTTCTAAATGTTCAGTAGTTTGAAACGCTGCATTGATAATTCATTGTATGTATTCCTTGTCAAGCAAACAGACTGCGCTTGATATAGACAGTTTTATTTTACAGATGAAAAATGATGATTGCAGCAGTCCATCCTTGTCATGCTAGGGCTGAATATCTCTTGTCCGTGTGTTCTAGAAGATTTATAGAGTAAACTGTCCTGTCTTTGCTGGTAGGATGACACAAACCGTTTTGCGTACATGTGCTCTTCTCAATGACAATTATTGTGATTATCACTAGCTGAAGAAAGAGAAGAAACAGATGTGCCTCTGGGGGGAAAAAAAAACACGCTTTAATTGAAGTTGCAGCTGTTGCGAAATGGACTGTTATGGACATGTTGCAAGGAATGTTGAAGTTACATCCCTTGCACAATCACTTGTTTTGCATTTTCAAATAATTTATTTCATTATATATAGATTCAGCGGTGTAGTCACAAAGGGTAAATATTTTTATCAGATTTATGCTGATGGCATACATACCAAATATGGAGTCTACAATCCTCACTGCTGGTTTGATTCACCGTACCCGGGTCATTTTCTGCATGTCTTTCCCTTTTGCCTCAGCGCCTTCTTCCTGTCCATCTCCTGTTGAATGAAGGCACCTGGTGTTACAAAAAATATATTTTTTTAAAAACTAACATATTTTTATTTCATCCCAAATAATTGTTAAGTTTAATTTTACTAACCCTAAAGTACTCCCATTGCTGGGACATACATGGTTGATCCTGCTGAGCTGAAATTGTGCTTTTAAAGTCATCAACTACTGGCAATGCCTCTTACCCAGACAGGAGGCAGCCAACTCCACAAACCAGGTAACTTAACAAAAAAAGAGAAACAATATAGCTTACAACATTTTAAAAACCACATTGTGGTGCTACATTGCACGTGTGCTACATAGTATCACAGTAAGGTATAATTACATAAATTAATTACATCTCTAAAATACATGTTTTAACTGCAAAATAAAATAATACAGTGAGAGTATAGACTGATTTTACCAATGGCCGTTTGAAGCCATCACAGTTACCTTCCTTCTTGATAAAATCTGATGTCTCTTTGGGTGTCTCAAATTTGTATGCACCAGCACCATGGAGGCTGTGGGCTATTGTTTTTGTATAAGAAGGCCGTATTAAGATGAATTAGGACAAGTGCAACTTAATGCAGAAGGAATTACAGTGGCCTACTCCACATAATGGACCTGTTTTGACCGTCATATCATTAGTGGCATCTACTTTTAGAACAAGCTATTGAAAGGGAGCAGGTGTTGGTCTCACATGATATCCTGAGAACTAACAGAGTTGATATTATGTCCTTTGAACTGGTTATGATTTGGAATCTGTATTCTAGCTATGGAATTGGTTGCATGTTTCATTATTTGTCTTTGAATAATAATGATATTCAATGGTGATATTCAAAGACTATTTGTCTTAAGTCACTTATATTTAAAGACAAACTTTGAATATCACTGTGATAATAATATTCAAAGACCAATACCAATACATGTCTTTCATTCTTAAATTGATACATTGGTTTTATTCTTCATAATGTGGCGTGACACTTTCAATTTTTTTTTCCTCCATTGTTAAAACTAGATTTTAGCCACCCACTGTAGAGTCAGCCCATCACAATAGAAAGCACTATATGCAAACTAAAATGCACATTTGCAAAACAGAGATAGACATGCCTGTATTCATATGTTTTACATATGAAAAGCGAAGGGACAGTAAGTTTTCAGAGAAATCATTTCCCAGGCAAACAGCAGAAGATATTCGGTCTGAACAAGGAAGGAAGAAAAAGGTTTTCTTTTAATATGGAAAAATGGGAGGCAGGGGAAGAGTTAGCAGTAGCAGCCAGGATAATTGATGGCAACTGTTTGGGAAGAAGATTAAGATTCATGTGTAGGACCACACATGGGGGACTGAAATTCTTCAGCGCTAGAGGCATGAAGGGTGTGGGGTAAAAGTTTGAATGGCCTGCTAGCATAATTGATAAAGTGTCATCATGGTGCAGTGTATGAAAAAATGAAAAATAATCATGATGAAATTAGTAATTTTTTTCCACATAGCACAGAATTGAGGCCTCCAAACCGTGACCCAAACAAAGAGTGACAGAGGGACAAAAAAGCTCGGATGAGATATGGGGGAGAAAGAGATAGAGGAAAAAACATATAGTTGGAGCCCAGGGCAAGAAAAGAAGGTTTGTGGGGGGTTACCAGTTCTTATCCCCAGACTGGCTGGAAACAAGCTGGAGGCGAAATAAAGTCTAGGAGTTGCACTCTTCCACTCATCATCCACTTCCCTTGGGGGGCCTTTCAGCAAGGTGGTGAAGCCTCTTAGTTCTTACACTGTACAGTATGCAGCTCCTGCAGTGAATGCAACTGTTTGTATGGATAGTTGATACAAGGGAAGAGAGTGCAGTCAATCTGTTTTTCCTATAATATACTATGACTTCTGATTTAAACAATAGCTTTTCTTTCTTTCTTCCTTTCTTTGTGGGGCATGTTTGGAGGGTCTTAGGCTGAAAAGCCATCATACAATAACCATATGAATATTACAGAAAGAGGAATAAAAACAAGAACTATATTTAAACAATTTATGTTCATTATGATAACACTTGGACAATAGTGAAAATGCAATGTTTTCCTTTGAGGACCTGACTAGACTTCTGATTATGACGGGATCCTTGGTGACCTTGAACTTGGAACATGAACCACAAATAAAATAAGGATTAGAGAATAAGCATCAAGCTTCATGTTTTTATTGGCAAAGTTAAAGTTTTAGCAGAACCTCTAAATACAAATGAATTTGGTTTAAGCAAGCAATTTATTTTCACAAGAACTACTAATTGCAGTCCAACAGACGTCGCAAACATGACTGATAAAGAACTATAGACTTTGCCTATAGGCAAGAATCTGGCACCCCAGATTCTTGAAACTGAATGGTGAATTGATTATTCTGCATATAATCATCTAACCATTTGATTAGATAATTATATGTTGAACTTATGGAACTCTGCAATTTTATTCCCAAATGGTTATTTGAGTTACAGATATGAAATCAAGTTAAATTAAATTACGCTAATTTAATTTAGCATAATTCTGCTGTATCAGAATTTATCCAATTCTGATACAGCAATTGGTGGCAGCTTTAGGAAAAGTGCCATAAAATGCTATGCAGATTTCACTGCATCACAGAACAGTTTTTCTTTGAGCAATGCAGTGCAGAGAAGTGCAGCACTTTTGTTCTATATTGCATACAGTTTTTTGATCATAGAAGAAACACCTCTCGACCTTTTCTGTTGGCCTCATTGAATTTTGAAGAAAAATGGGGACAACACAATGTGGGAGATGCTGTACATATACAGCAGGAACACTTAAAGCCTATAGGCAAAGCAAAGCCAATATCCCAGGAGGCATTCACATGGCTAACTTGTGTGCTAGTGATGTTAGCACACAGCATACATGTATATTCTGCATATTCATGTATGTTGGGAATTTTTTTCGCGACATTTATATGACATTTTTATTTAAAACATTTTGTTGTCAAATGTTTTTGCACCTTCCCTGGAAAGTTAATCTGAAAAATGTCTACACTGACACCTATGACACGACATGTGCCTGTTGTGTATCTGGAATAGATTTTTGGGTAACACTTTATTTGAAGGGGGGGTGAATAAGACTGTCATGACACCATCATAAACATGACATAACACATGTCATGCAGATGAATAAGTCTTCATGAATATTTATGACTGTTGTCATAAAGTGTCATTCGGTAAATTATGACACTTTTAATACAAAGTTGACATTATTCAAAATGTCTTTGTTATGACAACTTGACATTAACCAAGAAATCATTACTGATATAAATTTGTTATAAAATAATTACTGATTTCACTTTAAAAATTAGGTAACTTTATGTTATTAAAGGTAAAGTTTGAACAGTAATGATTTCTTGGTCAATGTCACGTTGTCATAACAAAGACATTTTGAATAATGTCAACTTTGTATTAAAGGTGTTATAATTTACCGAACGACGCTTTACGACAACAGTCATAAACATTCATGAAGGCTTATTCATGTTTATGAAAGTGTCATGACAGTCTTATTCAACCCCCTTCAAATAAAGTGTTATCGATTTTGGTCTAAAAATGGGTTAGAAATAAACAAGATCACCAAGGTGTGGCCTGAGAGGGAAAACACGTTCTGCCTATATATATATATATGTAAAATTATCATATCTCAGGAGATTTCCTCTTGCCTGATTTGTCTATGTGCCTCAATTAGAGAAAGCATTAACACTTTTGTGGGGCCTGACATTGACAGAGTAGGTGAACATGTACTCTTATCCTGCCTATAAGTGAGATTCATAAATCAAACTAGAAGACAAAGAACTGAGTCAGTCTACATAACTTGAAGTTGAGATTCTGGAAATATTTCTTACACAGAGTAAGAAATATGTATGCTATATTACACACATTAATTTGTAATTAATGTGTGCAGAGATCAAAATATCAATGAGTAAAACAAGCATTTTCTGTCACTTAATTCCTTATGGGAAAAATGTTCCAAACTCATTGAGCTCATAATATCAAAATTGCCTTTTTTCTATTCATTGTCTTTTCTAGTGTGGATTCTGGAAAAAAAAATGAATTAAGCTGCTTATGAACAATATTTTTATGACATTTGACATGTCCCCTTCACTGTTATCAATGCTTGACCAGGACGGAAATGACAAGGAAAAAAAAAAGAAAAAAAAAAAAAAGAAAAATGTGAAAATATATGAATAATTTTGCAAAGAAAGTTAACGGCACAAAATAAGAAAACTAATTTGATTCATTCAGAAGCTGTGAGTTTCTCTAATATTCTGAACTTTGCCTATCAAATATTTAGTTAATCTTGTCAAGCTAAGGCTTTGCATTCAGTCTTTGGCTGTTTAACTGGTACCATACGGTTTATTTATCGAGCTCATGTGCTGTCACAGTAGTTTGTAGAGAAGTGAGACGAAACTATGGTATTCACCATGAGCTGAGCATACCGATGGCCAACTTAATAGCTTGAAATATATCAGATACACATAATGCAATTAAGTTATGCAAACCCTGAATGAACAACGTTATCTTCAGTGAAAAACTGTCACAAGGTGTTGGGTGTGTTTGCATAAGTAAGGCTTTGAATGCTAATTTGTGGTAGACCATATGGAGGCAGCCACAGCAATGTTAGTAGGCGACTGGAGCTCGGAGGGCAGCGAGAGGTTAGTGTTATTGGACCATGCTACCATTATGAACAGTCATCTAGTTATTGTTTTTGATGCGTATTAAGCTCCTCAACAGATGGACAATAATCTGGGGCATGATTACTATCAGAGGCAGTGGCTTGTAACTCATACTTACCAACCAAAGCTCATCTGGAGGACATTAGGGGACAATGGACTGCTCTGACTTCAAACACTGTTTCCAGCATGCCAGACAAAAAATATGACATTCACACCTATGCATAAAAAAATGATTCAGCCTGATTTTAACAAGATCCTTCTGCTTTATTGGCCCGTTAGCCAAACTCATCTATTGACACTGTTTACTTATGTAAGTGACATTTGCAACTTTATTTAATTCAGTCAGTTACTAGCGATTGGGATGACCTTTTACTGGCTTCACAGGCTGGCACTTATAAACCTCAGAGACTTGCCAGTTTTATAGCCACTCAATAATCACACAAGGCAGTATTGATGGAGTTGTTGTCTGTGACCACAGATCCGGACAATGTACTGCCTATGCAATCTTGATAAAGATATTTCTGAAATTAAAATTGATGAAAATGCGGCTCAGGGCCACTCCAGTATTCTTGCAAGCTTTTTGTTTATTTATTTTACACAAAGAACAGACTGCGTCTAGTGACAGTGTCAGAGAAAGTGATAGATGCATTTTGGTCGGTTATAGTGGCTATCTTTTGGAAATATATGGGAGCTATCATTCTAATTATCTGTCAGTATGATAAATATGCAATTTGCATTATCTCCCTTCTCACAAGCTGTCTACGTCAAAGCACTTAAGTCAAAAATATTTTATGTCCTTCTAGAGCAAATAAATTCTCTTAGATGCTTTTTAACCCAATGACTCTTAATCTCATTAACTACAACCACTGACAATTCTTGAGCTATTAATATGCAGTGTTTGAATCTATTGCCTCTTGGATAATATTCTCTACGATTTTTCCAGTCATGCAAATCTTTTAAGTACAAAGGCAATGCTTCTCATTGATATTACTAAGTTTAAATATTCCAGGAAAGAGTGGAATCAATCACACTGAGATAGATTTTATTTTATGGGACAACTACAGGCTTTATATGTGAAGATTCATTTGTTCTTGATGTCTGTTCCTGGATCCTCTGCAATATGTTAAACATGTGATGACTCAGGCTCTTGAAGCACTCTGTCATCTTCAGTCAGCAAGCTGAACATTATAAACGGTAGAGACCATGTTTCATACAACTTTTACCATGATGTACAAGCTCAGGTTTAACATGCTGAGCATGGGAACACATTGATTTCATCATGCACTAAGATGGGGGGAAATACAACTTGAGGTCTTTTATTTACAGCTTACCCATTTTTAGTGACTTGCAAGCAGACATTTAAGAGTCAGGACTATAAAAGTTTGCAGTAAATCTGCAACAGTTCATGCATCTTCAATTGCATAGGGTTCAGACACCACACATGCTTTTTTTTTTTTTTTTTTTAGCTAAATGAAATAAAGAATATTTCCTCACCTAACCTCAGTGTATTTAAAGCTAAAAATCTAGGCAAGATTGCAAGGAATATTAAAAAGAACTTATACAGCTTCTATCCCATTTAAAAATGTATGATGTATTGCTTTTATGGCTTTCCAAGCTCTTTACCTGATCAATTTTCAACATTCTTTACAGCTGCCACACGTAATGCAGGTTATGTTACCTGCAGCAATAGACAGTTTTTTGTGGCTTCAGTAATTTATATTTAATTCAATTAGTATACTTTGGTGACATGCTACCATGTTTGAATGCAGAAATCATAGTAGATTGTGTTTTTGCAGGTAATTCTGTGTTTTGTTAGTGTTTATTAGTGTATGTTTTGTATTAATATCATTGTTGTCTTAGAATAGTCCATAAAATGATTCTCTTGTTAAGTGTAGCCTTGCCTTTCAGTACAGTAAGCAGATCCAATTGCATTTCTGATGAAAGGGAAACATAGTTCCGTAAGACGTCTTTCACCTGGATTCAAGTTAGGTCAACTTAGGTTTCATAGTTTATTTGGAAATTGCAGAAACACACATTGAAAATCACATGTTTTTATCTGTTGAATGATAACATATAAATAATGAGCCACAGATTAGTTGCAAAAGTTAAAGTTTCCCAAATGCCTGCCCTTATTCGGGTTGAGAAAGTTTAATGAAACTTACATTTTTAATTTGTAAAAACAAAGAAAAACGTCACAGTAAATACGTCAGTGGATCTGTGAATGTTACGTCCAAAGTGCTCCAGGCTTGCATAATAACTTAAGGATAAGTCACAGTAGTTTGGCTTCATATACCTACATAGTTTTGGTTCAAAAGAAGAAAAACTAAAACAGGAATAACTTTGTTCATTTTTTCTATTTAAATCAGAAACACAAAACAAGCACTCACTCTGGACAGCGAACCTGCTGTAAGGCAGCAGGCTTTGCACAGCAAGGGAGAATTGTCTAGTCGTAACTTCACTTCAGAGTTAAAAACACTGCAGTTTCCTTTTTCCATCCAGTTTGAACTCAACAGCTGTCGGCAGGCATAGAATATCCTGTTGCATCCCCAGTGACAACAACCTCTTTGGACTAACTTTTTGTTAGAAACCTTGTATTAACCGTTCAAAATCGTAAAAGGTTAACTTTGAACATGGATAAAAAAAAAAAAAAAAAAAAAAAATTTATTTATAGATATATATATATATATATATATATATATATATA
>NW_015112635.1:86947-97481 GCF_001443285.1 Poecilia latipinna
TTATCTTTAATGCATCAAAAAATCAAAAAAGTAAATTTTTAAAAAGAAAAAAAAAAAAAAAAAAAAAAAAAATATATATATATATATATATATATATATATATATATATATATATATATATATATATACTGGGTTGCAGTCTCAAGTCAGAAACTAAAAGAAGTCTCCTTATCCCACCACAAAGCTCAAATTTCTCCAAGTGGACATATCTATTTTATTGTGCTAAATACTCATCCCCAATGATGCGTCAGTACAAATATTACAATAGGTAATGTTTGTAGATAGCATCTTGAATGTCTGGAACGTTGGCTTGGGGAAAATGCCATTTTTTTCCCCCCAAAGTACCACTTGAGGAAGATCATTCAAGAAAACCCTCTTTAGTAAAAGATTCAGTTGTCTAATATTAAATGTTTTCTATTAAGTGACTGAAGATCTCTCCAGAAACACTGGTATCATATTAAGACAGATTTATTCTACAGTAAAACAGACTTTTTAAGAAAGAAGACAAAAAATTGACATAAATTGTATGAATATGAAAGCAGATTTTTTTATAAACTCCATCAATTTTACCATAAAATTAATCCGCTAATATTTCACACAAACATTACACGTCATCTTACATTTAAATGGTATGTGAGGTAGTTTTGAAATATTTGACAAAACAGGGGCATTTGACATGAAATACCCACTCGTGTTTGTTATGCATAACCATTAATTTCATATTCATATTGCATATAGGTGGAATGGTCATTTAAGGGCACACTAGTGGAAGCATATGGGTGTAAAAAGTAAATTTCAGCAGACATCACATGCCACAATGCCCCCTTCCTCTAATTTCAGTGGCCTGCCCCAAGGGTGCAATAACAGTTTATTACACCTATCCTCGCTTTATGACCCTTCTCTACCTCCACCCGCTCGCCTTCTAGCCCACGCTAACTGTTATTGAAAACACCCAGGTCTGCCATATATCATTCCTGAGCACCACGGTATGCTATGCACAACAAAGCCAATCAGTACCTGTTCATATGGGTATTGTTCAGGTCACGTTGGACTGGCTCCACTTATCTAATATCTGTTTCGATGTGGAAGTATTTAAATACAATCTCATTTGTCTTTACAGCTTTGGTTGCCCCAAGGCTGAATCTTCTTATTTCCCCCCACATGCATCTATTGTGTAATTGCGAAGGGAAAACCAGATGGAATTGATTTTTTTTTTTTTTTTTTTTTTTCCACATTGCGTGTGTGCATGGATGTGTTTTTGAGTAAACGGTTAAATGGCTTTGGTCTACATTATTGCAAGTGCAAGGATAATATGCACTCAGCTTGAACTGAAAGAGAGAATAGTAAATATTATTGACAGCTATGCATAGTTCATGGTAGCACATAGAATGGATCTGGTATAAAATGCAGAGCATCAGTGAAGATCTTTCAAGGTGGAGGTGTTCAAAGAGAAGAGTAAAAGCTCAAAGGTGACACTGTGACAAGACTCTCACGGAAGGGCCCGTCACCCCTCTGCCTCAGTGCAGGCTTCACTGTCAACCATGAGACTGTGTATGGGAGAAACCACACTGCCACAGCAATGCAAATGAAAATTTTACTTTATGAAATTGAATAACTCTATCCAGCCGACATACCTAGCCTACAGCTCAGTGAGTTTATGAAACATGCTACTGGGAAAAAAAAAAGAAAAAAAAAAGAAAACACTAGTGGCAGAAAACACTTTTGAGGATCTCCTGAAAACTCTCAGTAGACTATCTGCCTATCATAAAGAAACATTACTTGCAATGCTGCTTCTAAACCATTAAGCAACGCGGAAGTTTTTAACAGTCACTGTGTGCTTCACTTATGTTCACACTAGATGTATTATTCTGATCTAATAGTTTTTTGTTTTTTTTTCTCAGAGCTAATCTGTCACTTTATCACTCAGTTGAATGGATTTTTTTTATCCTGCTGTTTGTATTTCCTTTACAAATGCATATTTTTGTACAAGTAAGAATCTGCCTACACCTTTATTTATTATTTTAAAGTTTTCATGACAAATCAAACCATACATGCAAAGTATAATACAGTTGATATAATATTATCTTTTTGTCCTTGTCTTATGTTTTCCAGTCTGTGCTGGCACGGAGAACAAGCTAAGCACTCTGTCGGACCTGGAGCAGCAGTATCGCACCTTGAGAAAATACTACGAGAACTGTGAAGTCGTCATGGGCAACCTTGAGATTACGAGCATTGACCGCAGTCGAGATTTGACCTTCCTCAGAGTAAGGACAAAACAATAAGATGCTGTAAATGAAAAGTTTTGACGTGTTGAAATATGGATCTAAGGCAGAGTTGAAGCCTGTGGCTTTGTAGTGCCGTCTTTCAGTTAGATACAGATATGCCATGCGTGACATTTATATACTTGTTGGAAAAAAGTTTTGTCAAAAATGTTAATGTAAAGCTCATAAAACGTATAAAGCTCATAAAATTTAAATTCATTGAAAATTTAGGACTATTTTGTTCAGAAGCCATTCTGGTTAGCTTGCTAATTTAAACCATTGACTTTTTTGACCCCATGTCTAAATAAAATTGAGATTCGCTAAAGACTGGAATAGATTTCAATACTGTAATAAAATCTGGTTATACTCATATACAAGCCATACCAATAAAGATTTTTTTTTTTTTATTGAACCCAACACATATGTCCCAAAGGAACCTTAACCCAACACTCACAAATACACACACAATATGATTTGTTTCTTTCAAACTTGAAATCAGTTAATATTTTCATTTGAAAGTTTCTCTGAGCTGTAACTTCATGCAAACGACAAGGTAGGTGGTCTTCAGTCGGAATGTTGAGAATAAAGAAACCAGTCTATACAGTTTTGGGGAAATCAGCTGCTCACATTGACCTCTCAGACCTCTCCTGCTAACAAACAGAGCCCTGGACTGTGCTGCCTGTACTCTGCACTGCCAACGCCATCCAACTCCAATTGATTTCAATCTTTCTGGAGGGCATAAGAGCTCCCGTGGTGTTACACTAAAGTGCTGACTGCATTATTGGGCCAATATTGCTGTGAGAATGAACTGGGCTACTGAGGCTTTGCAAAGAAAGCAAATCTCAACCAAAAATCAAGTAGTGTTCTTGTATTTGTCACTACATCAGTAATTTAAAATTAATAAAGAAGAATGGTCTGTTTTTGTCAGGTAGAAGTAGTGGGCTACTTGTGTTTAATCTGTGTTAACTGGCATATCTAGACTGACCAAAAACATTAGAACAACACAGTCATTAAATGTTTCACACTCCTATGAAAGAAAACATATTATATTAAGGAAGAGGGAGCAATGGACGGTTAACTGCTACCATTAGACTTCTGAAGAGACACCTGACCTCATTGACTAAAATTAGGTAGGGGTCTTTGTTTATTTTGTTATGTGTTTGAGGAGGGGGAAATGAAATCTGATTGTAGTTCATCGGTACGGACCCAATTTGAACTATGAAACATGCTCACCTATGCTTTATCTTATGCCTTTTAACTGTGTAACCCGTACCAGCTTGTGTTATATAAAGGGCACATTTGCGGGATGAGGTTGAAAGTCCATTAGTACAAGCCTTTCTTTAGATGCTGACATTATACTAGTCATTTACAAAACATCTCCCTGTGGCACCAACTTGCCAGGGTTCTCCACCTTTTCATGGTGGGCAATTAAAATGGGTTAATTGAAGATGCTAATTAGAAACATGAGGTGCCAAACAGCAAGGGAGCCAAAGGGCAAGGTGCAGTATGTATTTTTAGGAAATATTATTATTATTATGATAAGAGACATTAATAACATTGCTCCCCTGGGAGGGAAAAAATAACCTTGAGGTAGAAAAGAAGTGAAGGGGAAAAAAAAAAAAAAAGAAAACTATTGTGCTGGAGCTTACCATACCACCTGCCTTGGGAGGTGATTGAAACTGATGCTTGTGCATTGGCTTCTTTTGAAGATAGCCAAAAGATTGATGGCTGCCTCCCAAAGCCCCTCAAACAGCTTTAGCAGTAAACAGAGTCCATCTTCCAAACTGCCACCACGACAGATGAATCAACGCTTTCACAGTGATTAATAACTGCATTTCAGCACACAGGCTTTTATTCCCTCACACATATGCACATTGTTACAAAGACTCCCACAGTCAGCTTTTAACCGTATGTACAGTATGTGAGAATCCAAATCCTTACTTCTTTGAATATGTTTCCCATATTTTACGCACAGAAAGCATTTGCATACAAAAATTGGAAATTCCAACCTAAGCATACCTTTTTATGTGCCAGATGGCAGAAAAAGATAAAAGGAATGGTAGCTAGGTATTATCTTTTTTTTCAATGTCCCTTTTAATCAGTCTACAAGAAGAATACTGTTGTTTACTTTCCTCCTGTTAGTGTCTTCTGCTTTGACAAAATAGTTTTTAACCATTTCCGACCAGCTTTTGTCGTCTTCTCTCAATTATGGTTATCGCTCGTAACATACACGTAGTTGCAGCTGTTTTATTTCTTAATAGAGCTGATTTGATAGAATCACTGCCTATATTTTTAGCTTAAATCGGTGATGTTGACAGACATTTGCAATAAGATTATATGCTAGCTTGTGTAGTCTCAGTATCTTTAGAAAGTTTACTTCTTAGCAAAGGATGTACCAAAAACTAGGACATCTCATAATTAGCACACTGAAATAAAATGCCAACGTGCAAAACACTTTGTTAAACAGGAGTTTATATGTTTAGAGTTGACTAACTTATGAGAATAAATTGGAATAAATTATGCAAGATGTCAATTAAATAAAAACCAATTATTAAATCATCCAATTACACCCGGTGTATGTAAATACTATACCATACTATGTTTTAAACATTCCAGGTCATCTAAATAGTAGACATTTTATCTTTACATGAGAAATCAGCGATAAGTGGTGCAAACTTAAAATAACTTTGTATGAAGAGGCAAATATAAGTATGTAAGAAGATGTTTTACTATTATTTGATTTATGGTTAATCTTACAAAAGCAAAGTCATTTTACCTTGATCACAAACTTTGTTTTGTATAAAAAACATAAATGCTTTTTTTATTATTAATATTTTCTCAGGATTAAGGGAGGAAAACATTTATTTCAATAATGTCTCTGATGGGGGTTTAGTTAATGTCCCTTCAGCCATAACGGGTGAATATACATTTTTTTATTTTTCCTTTTCTTTCTTTGTTTGTTTTGTTTTGCTTTGTTTTAATATGAATATGTGAGTCCCTTGAGCAAAATGTTTGCTCACTCCTGAAGCATCCATATACTATTAACTCGTAGATGGACCCTTCTCTAAAAAGGTCAAGTCAGCTAGGACTGAAAGTACGGGAGGACATTTTTACTGCTTACATTACTTTTATATGAACTACCCTGCTGTGTGATCCCCAATGAAAATGACCAAAGAGGACAGTATAAACACATTACCAGTCATGTAGACATCAACCTTTCAATTTTAACTATGTAGGTTGTTCCTTACTGAAGTTACAAGATGTCTTTAACCTTTAGTTGCCGATTAGTCTATTCCTGCTCACTGGCGCGCACATTGTGCTCTCCATCTGGTGAGCATCACTGTGACAGCTGGGAGTTATTTGAACAAGTGTAAGGTCAAGTGCACAATTCATTGAAGAGTCACTAAGGGCAGCATTAAAAGACAAAGACCATAATTTTCCAAAAGCCCTATTTCGATCTAGAATGTGATATCAGTGGCATCTACGGCAATCTTTTGTTGAAACTTTTTTTTCTACCCTTAATACAATCAAGGTAACAGTTTGATAAGCATGTTCTCTATATTACTTCCATTTAAACATAAACATTATTATTTTACATTTACCCACCTAAGGAAATTTCAGGAAACAAAAACAAAAAAATGCTCTCTCATGTTCATGTTATAATGAATTCAATCATCAAGTAACCATCAGAAGATAGACACACTGGTTATACATTCAAATTCAAAAATACCTTTTTGATCCCAATAAAGCATGGATATGGCTCAGGTAATACTTTATATATAACACTCAGACATACTACTCAGGTTATGGCTTTTAAATTATGGAATCAATGCCTTAGATATTTGAGGAAATTTAGAAATGTGAAAAACATATTGATAACATTTAATAAAGCTGTTGTCACAAACTTTGTTGACAAGTCTAAAAACACTTCTCAGTTTAGTCTAAGTGTAAAGAAATGATATGGCTTAACATTCTTAATAATTCCATTTCAACAGAAAATATATTAATTGAGAGAGCATATAGCTCAAAATGTTGCTGCATTTATTAATTGATAGAACACAGAGCTCTCACAACAGCCACATTTCCATTTATTTGTGGGCCCATGAACGCAGCATGGTGATCAGTAGAACACATCCTCCTGCTTCTATCTGTGTCAGGATTTGCTGAATTGGGTCATTAAACCTATGAAAGGATTGTGGAAGGAAACCCAAAAGATTTGACCCAAGTCATACAGTATAATTATCCTTGATACTGATCAAATGTAAACTTCCGAATTAGAATAAATTTACAGAAAAATGACTTCAAAAAAAACATTGCTAAGTTTTCTGGTGAAGAAAACTTAGCGAGTGGGCAAAATTTTGGTTATTCTAACTGACTTAAAACACAAGAAGCTCTGTCTGATTTACCGTCAAACACTCAGAAAAAATGTGAATGAGTCTTTTTATATGGTGTATAAATACATGGTTTAAACTCCATTTGTATTTTACATGGTGTCTGAGTTGCAATGCTCATGGCCTAAAAGTTTTTAACATGTCCAGAAAGTCTGTGGCATCCTCTCTCTGGGGTCAAATTACTTCATTGACAGTAGTCTGTCATATGTGAAGGAAGGCCATGTTGGAGAATTATTTACTTAAAGTTTCAGAGATATGAGTAATATGATAAATGCTATAATTATTCTTGTAGATAACTTTTTTCTTTTCTGTCTATTATCAAGTTGCATCATAAATAGTACAATAGTAATAATAGAAAACCAACTAATTATATATTCCTTTTCCCACAAAATGTAGAGGCTTCTGAAAGTGAGCCTTGTTTCATTATGAAATGGGAAGCTCTGTAGATTTGTAAAATCTAATTTGTGCTCAGTACTATTGTTTTACAGGCTGCAATAATCTGGTTGAATTAACACTTTGGAATTAAATCTGTCAATAATCTGTCAAATCATATCTTTTTTCAGTATCATTATATTAACTTTATTTATTTGATTCATCTGTCTTCTTTGGTATGTTGCACTTTAAAATACATAGTTGCTAGTCAGATTAGATTGTTAGGTTTGCAAATCCCTCCAAAAAAAAGAAAAAATCTAGGAAAGTGACCTGCAGATAGATTTATTTATTTATTTATTTATTTATTTATTTATATTTTTCCTCACTGTTAAAACAAAATTACACTTTCTCTGGTATTTTTCTTGCACCCCACCCACTCTGAAACTGGAAACAAGTTTCAACTTCCCCAATACAAAAACTTCTGGATCATAAATCATCACTGAGGTCATGAGGGGAATCAGAATAACAATTGATTGTTATGGCTACCCAGTACTGGCCAGAGGTTTTGCAAAAATATATCTATTTGTACAACAAATATATTGTAGTTTTTCATTGGTTTACATTGGAAAAAATACACATAATTATTTTATTGAGTCACTTAACAGAACTTGTTCTACTTCATCAATATTCAGAGAAAAGCAATTACTACCAAGATGGAACCCAATTTACTAGGTATTTGCAGTAAATCCCATGCAGATGCCATACAGTAGCATATTACAGTTGTAGGAAACTTTCTCAGACTAGGTACCATTTGTACCCATGAGATCTAAAAATGCTTATTAGGTATTTTAGTTTCCTTTTCCCACGAAATTTAGAGGCACTTCTCTTGCACACCATTGCTGTCTCCTGATATCTCGCTTCATATTTCTCTTTGACTGGCATATTTGTCCCTTGGGTACCATCACTGCCCTCCCCAGCTTCCTAATTTCTGATGCACTGTTAGATGAGCGCAGATTACGTTGGCCCCATGCTCCTCAGCAAACTCCTTCAATATTAATGAAGACTGATGAAGTGCTAGGGAGCCCCTGTCTTTCAGCCCTAACCTAGATTGGATTGACAGTTGCAATTAGTGTCTCCTCAAGTTCATTTCCATCACTTTAATTTGACATGAAGAAGGACAGTGTGGGGATGGAAATGACACCATTGAGAGAGAAGTCCTGAGGAGAATGGATAGTGAGCAAAAGTTTGACTTTTGCACTGAAATAATGGAGCATTCTTCACCTTGCACTAAATGTTTATCGGTCTCATTCTTTTCTCAGATAGTAACTTTCATTCTGCACAGTTTACTTTACACACTCCCACTGGGCTCCCATAGGTTCTTAGGTTTGTGATACCAATTATCAGATAGACGTTGATGACAGGACAAGGTTGTAGTCTCCTCTGCATTGTCATGTTACTGGCTTTGACATTTGAGATATTTTACATTTAATTTGTTCCCCCCAAAAAACAGCATTTGACTTTTCAGGTTTCCTCTTTCACCTCCAGCAGTTACCAAATATATAGCATGTCAATGTGTGTGAAAAAGATGAATGTGAGAGATATGGGGACAGCCGCACCTGAAAATGAATGACTCTCCATTTTTGCATTGAAAAGAAGCAGTAAATGATAGTCAAAATCTGACTGTGTGTCAAGTTTGTGGGTGTGTGTATGTGTGTGTTTTCACAAACACTTTTATTTGTGTATGCATGGATATGCATGGGACGTTATGTGAAATATGGCACTAGAGAAGTTTCTCTTCGCCATGGCAACACTTCTCTCAAATCCCCATCCATCAAATACATATTTAGGCTGTGCATATCTGCAACATTGGAAGTTCTACTCACGCATACTTTTCCTGGCCTCTTCATTAGGTTCATTTTGGTAGTATTCAACTGAACCCTGTTTGCATTTCGAACTTTTTTTAAATTCTAATTTAGTTTAATATTTAATTTGTGCACCTCCATGATGTAAATCTCTAATTTCAACAAACCACCAAGATGCTTCTTTGGATTGAGATTTGGTAACTAAAGAGACCATTGGAGTATTGTAAAATCCTTTTCATTTTCAAAAAGATGAAAATACTCCACAACAAAATTGCAATTCTTCTAGGGGATCCAAGGATCTCAAGAAAAAAAAAAGAAAAAAAACCTTCTTCCACAATATTTGACCATCATCACCAAACTCAGCTATTTCCCCCTATGAAGGTTAGATGCATTCTTTCATATTGCTCATGCCAAATTTTAAAGTTGTGGTTTATTTTAAAAGCACACTGAAAAGTCTATTAATTAGGTGCACAACTGATTGATAGAGATTTTCACGTTAAAAATGGTTGTTTTTGCATATTTTCAAATACATTGCAGGTACGGATAAGCAGGGCTGAAGAAGGGACAGACCACCCTGCTTCTCAGTTTGCATTTCGACTTCATATCTAGCTTCTTCTGTAGCCTGAAAAAAACGACTCAATAAATATATGAATAAAAGAAATGTAAATGATATGGAGTAAGATTTCAGTTCACTTCTTGCATGCAGTGTGACTTGAGGGAGTCCTTTTTAAGAATGGCATGTGTTTAGGCTTAACTCCCAAGCAGAATTGCTCCTCTGGAACCACATTTTATCATCCCCATTACCAAGTCATCATTGATAGCTGAACCCGTTGAAAACACTTGCAACTATAATCCCCTCTGGCTTTTTTTTTTTTTTTTTGAATTCAACTTCTGCTTGTACTTCCATGCATAATAATAAGGAACCTTGTGGTTCTGGCTAGCCTAGTCCTCTATAGTGGGTTTCTTTCATCTCTCCTGCTGTTTATGATTTATTTTTCTGTTCGCACATTTAAAATTATAGTATACCTCAGCAGTATGAGTTCTGTCTGAGATCAGGTTATTTACTCACCTTCTCTGTTTTGTAAAATCTCAACCTTACATTACAGCCATGCAAATACAAAACATTAGAATATGAATTTCAATGACTGGTTTATCAGCATAGAAGTACCTTTTAAATCTGAATATTTTGGGACAGATACAAAAATGAGTGATCTCTTTCTGAACAGTTTTACTATTTCTGTATTGAAATATGGGTATGTGTTTTATGTTGATCAGGGAGAGTAATTCAATACTTTAAAACCTGAATCTGCAGATTGAGACAATCCCAGATCAGATTTGGGATTGCATGAAGTCTGTCTATTATTTATTTATTCATTTAAGTCATGTTAGAGAAATCCAGATCATAATAGTGATATTTATGCATTGATTTACTTGTATTAATACACCAATACTAAATAATGAACACAGAACTAGGATGCCAGTTACCCTAGATTCATTTAGTTGCTAAAATAGTTTAATTTTAAACACCATCGTAACTCTGCACGAAAATTTACATTCACTGTAAGATAGTTGACATCCTTAGGGATGCCACTTTTTTTTTTTTTTTTTTTTCTTCTTTTTTTTGAAAAGAAAAAAACATTTTAATCCT
>NW_015112635.1:100636-100865 GCF_001443285.1 Poecilia latipinna
ATTTCCTTTAAAATAGTTTTACACCTTTGGGGTTCCCCTTTTTTTTTTTTTTTTTTTACTACTTTTATTTGACAAGATAAAAACATATTAATCCTGTTACCTTTTATTCCTTAAAGTCCTCCTGTTCCACCTCGTTTTTTTTTTCTTTTTTTTTTTTTTTTTTTTTTTTTATTAATTTTTTTTGTTTCTTATTTTATTTTTAGCTTCGATTCCTTCAACTCTCCCCTAC
>NW_015112635.1:104286-111446 GCF_001443285.1 Poecilia latipinna
TTAAAGTCCTCCTGTTCCACCTCGTTTTTTTTTTTTTTTTTTTTGCTTCAATAACTTATGTTGTTGCCTATTGCATTTCTAGCTCCGATTCCTTCAGCATCCCACCTCCAGCTCTCCTTACGGTCAGTGTTTGAATAAAATCTCATTAGAATTACATAGCCATTTAGCTAAGTGACACAGGGTGTAATTGTACCATCCATCAATTGCTATGTAATAACACACTCGGAGGCGCTGAAAGTTGATTAGCCATCAACCAATGTTACCAGCGGGTTTGGGGAATAAATGGTCAAGAGAGAATAGTCAGACTAATGTGTGGCGGGTGGCCTTGGAGGGCGTTTCGGTCAAGGTCTCTGACCCATGCAAGCTAAATTAACTTGGGAAGGATGGCAGCAAAGTCTTAAAAACAAGTAAGTGTTTCTTACTGTCTTTCCAAAGACTTATGCCTGATTATCAGCCTCCAGGTTGCATGGAATGAACATGCAGTTCTTGAACATCCTTCTTAAGGATTACAATCAGAAAGTTATTTTGAAATAAAGGGTATCACTTATCTCAGTACGTTTTGGCCCCTGACTCAAGTTGTATGTGTGTTTAACCATCAATACAGCAACACAGACCGAATGTTTCACAACTGTACCTCATCAACAAATAACAAAAACAATATGGTCACTTAAGAAAATGCAATTGTTGATTTTTTAAATAAAAAAATATATATTTGATATATAGTGTTGAAAGTAATTACTTTCTGTAATCCCGTTGAGTTTAGTTTTATTCTTAGAACATTATTTAACTTTGTCATGTACATATCTTCATTGGGTATAATAAAAAAAGGATAAACTAACATTTTAGGAGAGTACGGAGAGTTTTGTGGGTTTTGTTTCTTTTTTAAGCCCTGACAAAGGGGCCCTGGCCTTACACACATTTTATGGATTTTGCTCTGCCTACAGGTTGGTTATGGACCACCTGCATGAAATGCAAATATTTTAATTTCTTAGGATTTTGATTAGGAGTGTATGCATGAAATGAGTTGAACTGACAAACGCCATGTAAAACACTGAGAATTAATTTGGCAGCTATGTCTAACAATGTTTTCTGAGCTCTGCTATGAGCTCATAGCAGAGCTTGGGAAGGTGTTAATACATTAACACCGTATTTCACAATGGTGTTAATGTATTGTAAATGAAGAGAGGCTGAAAAACAGCTGGTATTTTTGATCTATCTTTCATGGAAGCATAGATCAAGTATCCCAGATTTATATTGTTTTCACTCAAGTTTAAGTAGTGATACGGTACATATGGTCGATTGAGGTCTGTCCTCCTTAAACCCTGTGCAAAAACAAACTTTCTCATTCTTACCACTTTCAAAGTTACTGCTGTTTTCTGAGGAGGAAACAGAAGAAGCCAATAAAAGCTGATGAAAATGTATGTGCTCCTCTGTGGGTGTGCATGTGCAGGTGTTAGTTCCTGTTCTGTCCACAATGAGTCTTATTATCCCTCTAAATAGATGAGAGAATACCTTAATTGCTCATTGAGTTGATGACACCGTTATATTCAGATAATATCCCCATGTAGAAAAGTGACAAAGTGCAGATAAAGGAACAGAAGAAAGATTGTAAGAGAAGAGAATGTATATAACCATGAATGAAAATGAAACATAAAGCCCACACACTTATACAGAGTATCTTTTGGTATAATTGCACCTTTTACCATGTAATAAATGCACTGACAGTGCCAGCTCCACCCATGTGAGACACTAAGTCTTTATCACTAATGGACCAGTGACTAGTACTGTAATTACACAGGCTTTTGTCTAGCCCAATGCACAACTATCTTGGAACCCAAAATTGCTCCGACTTTTTTGTCTCTTTCTTTAACATCGACGGTAAAAGGGCTATCGCCCCTTGGCCCAAAAGAGGTTGGGCAAATGAGTTGTGGTAATGAAAGACCAAAATGACGGCAAAGCTGACGGAAAAAAGGCAGATTTTAATATATGTTAATAATAATCTGTAAGAGAGGTTGATACAACAGCAATAATGAATGCCTCCACATCATGGGATGTACAAAGAGCCTCCTCATCAAAACTCTGACTCATTTAGATTATACTTGGATGAGAAGTGGCAACCTTTTCTGACTTAGAAAATGTATTTTTTCTATTAATCTCATCAAAACTTTCCTACATTCCTAGGCCGCCCATGGAACATTGGAACATACTCACAGTAAGGTCCTATCACCACAATATTTCACTGTTTAGATGGTGTGATCAATATTATCTGGGGTGTTGCTCCACCTATGCCCTTTTATTGTACATATAAGCAAAAAATATATATATATTATTTTGATCTCATTTGTTTTGAGCACCATCTTCTAATTGTTTGCTGTGGCCCCTAAATGACTTGCTGTAAACATGGAGACCCTAATGATTTTCTTTCAACATCATTAATCCTTCTCTGTTTAATGCTCCCCTGTCACTTTCAGTTTCATAGGTTTTCAGTTGTGAGATACTCTTTCCATTTCTGGATGATGGATTGGAACAGTTCTTACTGACTAAGAAAGAGGCAAGACCCTGATATTGTTACAATTCAAAAAAATATGCTATTTCTTGTGAATACATGGTTTTGTAAGGCAATGTAATCCATATACACTAGCCTTTTTGTGTTTGATGGAGCTTTACAAAAGACTTGTAAAAGTTTCATTGTTTATTGACACCAAAGAGAAAGGGGAGTTGCTCACATCCATCATAATGGTATTTTATGGATGTGTCCTTTTTCCTCGAAACTAAAATCAAGTATTCTGCTTTGTGTTTATTGCTGAGCATGATCTCAAAGCAGTATGCAAAAAAAAAAAAAATCATCACATTAGGTCAAAGTGTTCCGTTCTAATTCCTCCAGAACACTGTAGAATACCATCTTAATTAAACATGATTGTTTTCTGGGTTTGTTTAATTCTTAAAACTGCAACTGGGTCTTGCTGCCAAATAAGTCCCCTTGGACTTTTCAGCCACTCGGTGTCTGTGTTTGTGTGCAAGTGTGTGTGTGTGCGTGTGTGTGCGTGTGCGTGTGTGTGGAAGAGAGAGCATGTGCAGAGCCAAGTGGGTCAGAAAACTGATTTCTTGGTTCCCTGTGGAGACAGCAAGACCTTTATCTTCAATTTCAGATATTTCCTCTGTGGTCAGAACAGGAGGCTACATCACCTATTTCTTCTTCTCTCCAACACTTTTCCATTTTACTGGGTCATCACTTACCTTAGACAAGACAAGAGAAGATATAAGGTGGACATTTTTACATCCATCTTGGGCAGATGTATTGCTTTTACAACCTTCTCATTTTCAACCCAATCATGAAGGTGTTTTTATTTTATGATGGTGTTTTTATTTCATTTACATATTATACTGATGATTTATATAACGTGTTGATCACCCATAACAATAGACATATTCTAAATGACTCACTGTGAAACACCATGGCTTAGGCATACAGTCTTGAGTGAATAAGATAATGGGCCATGTTTTGCAATTCAGAACCTCGCAAGAAATTTGAATAATTTCAAAAGGTATAACTAATTTATTGAGTCATTATACATACCAAGATATTTCATATGTTTGTTTCAGTGTAATTTTGTTGACTATGCATGTAAATCAGTTTCTCCCAAAGCAGTTTTAGTACAGACAGGTTATACTATCACCATGTTGTGACCCACACAATAATGGGAAAGACTGCTGAGCGGAAGGCAAGACGGTTAGAAAATGTTACACATGTAACAGGGATAACCTCAACCTTAAGAATGTGGATTAAACCACATTTAAGAGATTTGGGGAGTTGAGCAATGTGTGGAATAAGACTGGAGTCGGTGCTTCAATGAGCACCAGCTGAAAGTAAAGCTTGGTAAATGAAAGGAGAGTCAGACTCAAAGTTGACTTAGGTACAAGAATTTATGTCATCTGTAGACTAAAGTCAGTGCAGTTGTCTACAAGAAAATTTTAGAGCACTTCTTTTTTCAGCTTTCTGGAAACATGTCAGTTTCCTGCAGAACCTTGCACATGTCTACAAAGACTGGACAACTTCATACCTGATTTAATCACAGTGACAGTGCAGTGCTTGACTGGCTGTATCACTGCCCAATCTGTAAAGTAGTCCCAAAACAAGCGACCAAGTATTGCATCATGCAGATATGGCACAGTACAGTCGTGCTCCCACATCAGGCCAATGCTTTGGTCATCAAAATCTATTTTTAATTGCTTTTATGTAATATTCCTATTTTCGTAATATCTGATATTTGGGTTTTAACATGAACAGAAATGAAACTAATAATGTGAGTTTCCATTTTCAACTTGATTAGCAGAAATTAATTTGCTTTTTGATGATTTTAATCGATACAACTTTGACGTCAAAGCTCGACATTCATTGCCAAGCTTTGATGTCTTTTGCAGAACCACATCTCACATTTTTCCATGGAGAATTTGTCAAAATCCAAGTCAGGGAACACACAAATCTTAGACCAAGACTAAAACGTCTATTTTTCTTTGTCCTTTAAAATGTATAGGGCCATGAGACCTATCGGCCTTTATTAGCTAATAATACTTTTAGGACCATTAAGTGGTTGAGACTCCCTCACAGCAGCACTTAGCAGTCTCGATGGTGTACTGCTGGAGGACAGAAGTAACCGGGCCACAGTGTGACAACTTCCCCTCCAGCAACAGAGGGTCTGAGCAGACTTCCAATTTGACATTGCTAAGACCAGGATAGCACTCCCAGGGGGCAATAGGTATGAGACTCCAAGTCAACCAAAAAGGCAAATACGACACAGTAAAATGTTGTCCTAATCCTAATGCTACAATAATTGGGAAGAAAGCATGTTTTTCCACACTTTTTTAGGTTGCATATTTTTGTGGTTTGTGTCTAAAAAAAGTTGTAGCTTAGCTGAAAGTGCTGTCTAAAGATGTCAGACAAAGTTTTAGAGTATCTCTTATATGTTTCTGCATGATTTGTCAAAATAGCTAGCAAATGTACTGCATAAAGAACACCCTGTAATTTTAAACTGCTCCTGTTGACGCTGCTCAGATTGCCACATTTAAACAGGGCACAGTAAAATCTAGATACTCTCTGGACTGAAAGCATTGTTTTTTTCTTATTCTCCAAGTGTTTTGTGCAGGGCCAAAACACTTGGAGAATGGCTAGAAGATGCATGTTGTTGATCAAAGCAGAAGGATATTCAATTAAATAAGAGAGAAAGTCCTCTATTATCTTCGGTCTTTGCTCAGGGCTGAAAACAAACTGTTGCTGAATTAAAAGTTGCTGAGGGGAAAACAGAAGTTTACAGTCAATATGCTCTTTGTTTCGTAAGTAGAAATCTGGGAAAAAAAATTGATTGGAGGTGAGAGAGGGAAATCAAGTGACTGAGGTTTGACAATACATTTAGAGACAGCAAACTATATTGGATTCGGAAACAACAATCTGCATAAGATGTCAACTACGGCATCATTAGTTGACCATGGAGGGAGGACTTAAAATCTTAGATTGTTTATACTGTGCACAATCCAGAAGGATGGCCAGTCATCATTAACTAGTCATCCAAAAGCAGTGTTCTGAAAAAATATAGATTTTGCACTCTAATGGAATGTTAAATATTATTATCTAAATAAAACTTCATGAGATAAGCCAACCCAAAGTATTCCTCATATTTCTAACATTGGAGGTGAATACTAGCTGTTTTCTAAAATGCCTTAAACAAATCTGAAATGTTTTGACTTAGAGCATCTTTTTTTTGCTGTCCCTGCTACATGATAAATGAGTTTCTTCTCACCTCTGTTCCATAAAGGACATCTAACCCTATCAATGGTTTCTCCCATTTGAGCTGGGATTGTTTGAGGTTTCTCCAGAGTTACCACGGGTCTCTTGGGGGCTTCTCTGATCAATTCCTTCACAGCCTGATCTCTTAGATTAAGGAAGATGGCCCCCTTTTAGTACAGTTCCAATTGTGCCAAATTCTTCCCACTTCACCTTGATGGATTAAATAGCAACCTGTAATATGGTATATTACTTTCTCACCCAACCTAAGCACCAACACATATTTATCTGTGATATGTGTAGTGACCCTTGGTCTTCACAATGATGTTCGTTCACTAATATTCTCTAATTAGCCTGTGACGCTTTTAAAATACAGTTGTATTTATACTGACATTAAACTACATTTTAAAGGATACTGTGTACTGATTATTTAACTACTGAAGTTGATGTTTGTTTTTGCATGTTATTATGTATTTTAATGCTACTTTGACATATTCACAAGTTGCTGCTTGTCAATTGTTTTGTCATAGACATATAACAAAGAGCTGTAACACACACAAAAATGTAGATATAAATCAATGTAAAGTGAGACCCTTGGTGTCATGGTAAACTTTCAAGACAGCGCACTATGTTCTTATACTACTTTACACCATGGGAATTGTTTCCCAGGCCTGATTAAGGAGCTAACCATGGGCTACATTGATCCAGGTCCTCCTACTGCTTCAGTTTCCTCTGCCTGCACATCGGCTCATTGTAGGGGAACGTGCAGAAGTGATTACTCTCGAATTAAGACTTGCCTCGCCGCAGATATATGTGTGGCATAATTAAATAATGGCTGCCTCACCCGAACAGTCCCAACGCAGACGAGACTCGCGGCCTCGTCAGATTGGCCCAATATTAACCATGACACATGTGTAACCAGGCTGGTAATTAATGCACTGAATCAATTACAAATTAGTCAATTTGGAGAATTCCCCACAGGAGTCCACTCATTACTAGTGCTCTGATGGAGTTGCAAGTTCTTCTCATGGGAAGTAGTGTCACTTTACTGTTCTCCTTTTGTATCCTTCTTTATCCGTCTTCTGAAGGTAAGACAAATGACAAAACTGATGATGTTTTGGTATGCCACCGCAAATGTCAGTTACTCAGGTCTAGATTACAAGCAGTGTCCAGGTAGAGGAAAATGTGAAGCTAATTGGATCTAATGAAGTCCCCTATCTTTAAAAGGTAGCTAATGAGCGTCATCATTTGGAACAGCTGCTACAGCCATGCTGATTAGGCTAACTTTCAGCAAAACCTTCATAAAAAACCTTTAAATGCAAGTTTCATGGTTTAATATTGATATTAGTCAAGCAACACACACACACACACACACATATAT
>NW_015112635.1:117227-134141 GCF_001443285.1 Poecilia latipinna
GAGAGAGAGAGAGAGAGAGAGAGAGAGAGAGTATATGTGTGTGTCTAGTCAATATATTAACCAAAATGCCAAAATGAGTTCTTAAGACTGAAATATACCGTTCTAATATTAGGATGTTGCAAAGATCAGGTAAACATTCAAGGAAAATATAAAACTTTGACCTCTGCAACTAGGGTATCTAGTGGCTAAGGTGTGCTACAAGGGACATTTTTCTGGCAGGGTTTAGAAATATTTGTACCCGTATAGGGAAGGCCACTTCAAATTAGTACAAAGTTGTTGTGAGTGATGACCTTTATCTTCTAGACACTAGTGCCCCAATTCAAAGGGCACAGTTGTTGACTGAAAGAGAAGAAGCAAAGATGTGAATAATTTGATGTTTTACTCGGATCCCAATGTGGACTATTTAAAGTTTTGAAACTATAGATGAAGCAGCACTCTCAAATAAGCATCCACCTCATCCATATTAGGGATAAGCATAAAACTCAAAAAAGTTGATTTTGCATAATACTGCCTTTAAGTCCCATCTGTAGATCTCTAGATCTTTATTGTGTGCTCCATGTTGCCTTACGTCCACAGCAAACAATCTCCTTTTTCCTCTTAATTTATAAAGGGGGTACTACAAACCTGTACCCCCTTTGATGAGCATTATTTTTTTTATTTTTTTTTTTTAAATTAGGTATTTATACTTTAAATGGGAATTTCCTGATGAAGTTGGTTTTCTTAGACACTTAAACTTGCCCAATATTAAAATTGAGAAGCAAGCACTATGAATGAATGAATGAATGAATGAATGAATGGACACTTGCACTTTTGAAGAGGGTTCATTTTTAAAGGACTGTCCAATCTTGTTTGTAAAGTTTTGAAAATTAATGTCTGGCCCACGGTTTCAACCATTTTACATTTGCCACTGACTTAATATTTTAATCTGGATGTCATTTACATTGAGGATGATTCTTAGTTACACTTAAGGACACTTTATCCGGCTTCTATGCCTGCTTACAGATGTGAAAGTGAGCTCAGGCAGAGGATTTATTGATGCAATACGGAAATAGAGGAAGCAAGCTTAGTGAAGGAAATCCTAAGCCCTCCCAGTACACCAGGACTGTGTATTTGTCTTCAGTGGCTGCATCTCTGCATAGAACATTTGCTTGCATCAATATGTATAGAAATAAGAAGAAATCATACAATGTCTAAGTTTTTTTTTTTTGTTTTTCAAAAATGTTAATCATGCCCACTCCTCAACCTTTCTAACATAATATGTGCCCCAAACCTTTTGTCTATGTTGTTTTTTGTCTCAAACATGGCATCAATTATGTCTTGAAAATTAAGTAAAACACAACCCAAACTTTTAACCTGTCATCTGTTGCCAATCTGTTGCTCTTCATGGTTCCTTTCTTCCCCAACTCTTTGTCCTTCCTTCACTGATTCTGCTCAAAACCTTCCTCTCTTCTTCCTTCAGAGCTCAGGGATTGAAGGACTCAATTTCAAAACGGTGCACGTCTCAGTGACTCAAGTGAGGGGTTTGTTCCGCTGCCACACTTCCGCTCACAAATGCTTCTGCTTGGGTTGAAAAAGGGAGAAATCCCTGTTAATCTACTAAATCTGGCTCTCACCATCTCTTTTGTTCACTGTTGCTGAGATACTTATTCATTGACCTTTAGGAATTCATGTAAAGTCGGATGACGCCGGTGAGAGATCCCATAAAATGATCATATTTAATTTTACTTACAATACTTTAACTTCTCTGTAAATTTGTTTCTTGTTTGGCTGGTCTTCCCATGTACTTCAGACGCCTGTTTTAATTTTTTCAAAACTTCTTTGACAAATAATTTGCTTTAAATTTTGACTTTAAGTTTACTGTGCTCACACAGTGCCTTGAATAATTAGGAACCCACTTGAAACTTTTATGTTAGAGATGTTACAGCCACAAATTTTAATGCATTTCATCTGGATTTTATATGATGGACCAATTGAAAGCCGTGCATAATTTTGAAGTGGAAATAAAGGGATCCATGATTTAAATATATTTACAAACATAATTCTCAAAAAAAAAAGAGAAAAAAATACAACATTTATCCATTTAGCCCCATAAGTAACATCCATTACAATAAGGTGCATTCAGACGGACTTAATGTGGAAACCCTAGAGGTT
The DNA here is from genome assembly GCF_001443285.1 of Poecilia latipinna. Classification (NCBI taxonomy): domain Eukaryota; kingdom Metazoa; phylum Chordata; class Actinopteri; order Cyprinodontiformes; family Poeciliidae; genus Poecilia; species Poecilia latipinna. Next base: position 119,379 of record NW_015112635.1, read on the forward strand.
TGTCAGAAAATATTAGTGAATAATCATACTTATGAATCCTGGAACAGGCCAGATAGGTCAGGGTAAAGTTGTAAAGTGGTTCAAAGCAGAATTTGATTAAACCTCTCATGAGACATGGCAATCAAATTAAATGACAGGCCAAACATGGGGTCATAGGTTCATGGTAACTAAATGGGCAGCAGTTCAAGTTTTGGAAGCTTTCAGCAGGACAACTTTTACAAATATGGCGTATATGAAGGACTGAGAAGTAGAAAAAAATATATTTTATTGAAAGAAAGCTACAAGAAGTTTGCCACAACTCATGCGGGGAACATCCAAAATATGTGGAAATAGATGCTCTAATCAGATGGGACCGAGATTTCCTTTTCTGGGGATACATAACTATTCTATCCCTTTGGAGCCATGTGTCGCTCAGCCTGCTATAATCTAGATGGATGTTTTGCTCAAGTGGGTATACTTTGCGTTTGGTCTGCATCAGGCCCCTCCATCTGCGTTTAAGAAAAACGGCCATGAACAGGGCAGATTTAGGCATTAACTCGGCAAGGACTGGTAATCACTACAAGTTGTTTCTCTTTTCCTATGCATTTTATTACCAAACAAATAATGTGTGGGTTAAAAAGTGTGCATCTGCCATCTTCTTTCTCCCTTGTTTTATTTCCCTCTGCAAGACTGCACTTGGTAAAGTATTGATTTGGGAGCTGAAAAATAACAAACCGACAACTGTGCAAGTGCTGTAATAAACAGTCTCAGAAAAAGAAAAAAAAAATGTGTATAAAGCCCCCATGAAATGTGGGCCCTGAAGTAATTATTATTTTCTGTATATGGTTAGAAACAGTCAGCCAAATTTAGTTCCTGCTGTTCTGCGCAAGTTTCTAAGTAGAAGCAAAGAGTACTTAGATTGGGAATGAAGGGTTATCACATGATACTGCATATATCACTGCACTACATAGACAGATATCCTAAAGAGCTCTTTTCTTTTTTGTCTTCATACAAATTTCCAGGATACAGTTACACATAAAGGGAAAAAAAAAGCTCAACAACACAGGTACACAAACTCATAATCAGGAATATTTAAGAACAAAGTTAATTTTCACTTCTACAGGAAGATTTAATGTTTTCTTGGTCCTTGTAATGTAAAACTTAATCTAAAAGGAACCATGCACTTGCAGTATATATGTATTTGTTAAACCTGTCATCGTGTCATGACAGTCCAATATGACACAGATAATCTGAGAAAAAGATTGAGCTTCTCTCTGTTTAGCTTTTACATTGATACTGCAGTCCATTCTTGCTCTGTAAAAGCTCTATATAAAAAGGTAGTTTTACATTAATTGTCCAACACAACTTTTACTATTCTAGATGTTTAACACATAGAATCTTGCAACATACAGTATTGTTTTCAATACAAAATACAGGCAATTAAAGTGATGATCTTCAAGATTACTCAATCTGAAGCAATCAGACTGTCCACTGGTAAACTGATGAGATCTGCTCACCTGGTTCATCATTCCTTGCAAATCTGACATAAGCATGTATGTTTATATAAAATATCTCTTTCAGATGACGGATCACTGTGCATAATTGCTGACAGTATTAAACAGTGGATTGGCTGCAAGGTTTAACTTCCTATGTAAAATCACTCAAAGCTTCACCCACACCAGCACAGACAGTGATGAATGCATACAAACAAAATTATTATTTCATCACATCCTAAATAATATAAGCCATCTAACTTGTTCTTTTACTTGAAACCAATAGCTGCATGGGCAGACAAGTATTGAGCATAAAATGCATGCACAAAAGCATACAAATTCCCTTACATAAAAAAAAAAAAAAAATACAATCTGGACTTGCAAACATATTTTGCATATGGCCGTCAGCTGAGCTGAGATTGCCATTTGTTTGCCACTGACTGATGATCACACCACTTGTCAGCTGTCAGTCACTGTCACTAAACTATTAGGTCTTTCTTTCTCACTTATTTCAGCTCAATGCACAAGTTGCAGCAACACTCTTCACATACAGACTTGTTGATTATCAGAATAAGTTGGGCAAGCATGGAAAGACTTTTTTGACTGCTTGTCTACTAATGACAGCCACCATGGATGGGTGGAAGGGAGAAAAAGGACACATGCTGTCACTTTGATTCACGCTACAGCGACTCTGAATGGGTGGCTCCTTGCCAATGTCTCCACAGTCGTTATACCCTCCCTAAATGACATTTAAAGTGTGAAGCAATGGTTGTCCTTGTGACTCAGTCAGCCCCAGGCCGAGACCCGGCTATGAGCACTGAACCCTCAGCCAGGTTTTGCAACGAGGCCACAAACCCTGAAGCAAAATCTCCTGCCTTCAATGCTGTAACTCAACTCCCTGGCATGATTGAAAATGTGGAAAGTGACCTTGAACACTTGGTCTACCAGCGATCTGATGTGGGCCTTTCCTTTTCATTGCTGTTTAATAGTTTGCAACTTTCTTTTCAATTTTCACTAGTTTTGTGCATTCATTTATTTAAAATTAATAAGAATGATGAAAAAAAAAACATTTTGTTGCACCGTACTTTAGTATTGGTATAGGAATAAAACATTTCAGCACAACTCCACCCAATATGTAGTGTAGAAATTTAGATTTTTGTCATCCTCAGAAATATTCACTGACAATATTGCACAAAAAAGTCACCAGTTTCTTAGTTTTTCATTATTATTTAAGTGTGTCTTGACTATCAGAAAAAAAAAAAAAAGTTGTTTCAGTGCCACTTTTTTGCCACAGAATGCTAAAATCAACATTAACATTAACCTTCTATAACTCTGTTTACAGTCCATACGAGAAGTGACTGGCTACGTGTTGGTGGCTCTGAACCAGTTCGACTACCTGCCTTTGGAGAACTTGAGGATCATTCGAGGAACCAAGCTTTATGAGGACCGCTACTCGCTTGCAATCTTTCTGAATTATAGACGGGATGGAAACTTTGGCCTTCGACAGCTGGGTCTTAAAAACCTCACAGGCAAGTGGCTGAATTGATGTGGCTGGATATTTAATTTTGACTTATTTGAATATATGATGGATTCCATAGTTTTGGTCTGTTGTTGTAAAAAGGGTAAGTGAAGCAGTCAGATCATGCATAGAATTCTTTGGGCTTTGCTGTAATGTCTGCAAATACAATGGTGTGTATTTACAGTACATGTGGCATTACATGATGATTCTCATACCACTACAGTTTTGACAAATTAGTGGCCAGCTAGTTGGGGATCACACCATGTATGCAATACTATCAGTTGTCTACTTGTTTGCTTTAAATCTTTGTGGTGTACTTCATCAGTGGCAGTCTTGAAAGGGCTGATGTGGTGGTGCTTCAGGAACAAAAGCTCTGCAGGCCAAACTTCAGTTGAACAGTGAAGGTTTTACTACAGACATATAAGTTGGTTAGAATTAATACACATTTGTTCAATGTACACTTATTTTATTGTTGATATATATATATATATATATATATATTTTTTTTTTTTTTTTTTTTTATCAATGCATTGTTGTGCACTGAAACGTATCCAACCATCAACATACTGGTAACAATCTTCCTGGTGCTATTAGGCAAGGGACCCACAAATAATTTACCAGATTGTGCACCTGTGCATTTGCATCTGCTGTTTCTTCAAGGACCTAACCAGTAGGACTTAATTTAATTCCTTTACACCAAGTGGTCACCCACATGTATTTTTTCATGATTAACAATCCACTTGTCAATCAACCCTTGGGTGTTTAGCTTGAAGTTGAGAGAACATTATGTGACTGCCTGAGAAAATACACTATTATGTGGGTGGCTCTGTTTTGCGAACAGCAGATGTTTGCGCTGCTTGGTTTTCTTCGAGAGCCCTGACCTTGAGGTCAATATTAAATAAAGTTCTTGTCTCATAAACAACATGAAGAGCTTTTTCACTTCAGGGTTAAGACTGGCGTACCACAGAGAGCCCAAGTCCTAATGCAGGATCAAAGTATGATACATTCATTCTGAAGCTAAATTCAACCTCAAGATCATTCCAAGTAAATGTTGATGTACAGAATAGAAAACTGTTTTAAATGGCACCAAGCAAAGATGTTCAAATAGAAATGATTTAGTTTAAGGCATTTGATTTAATGCTTACTAAAGGTTATAAAAGGGAAACAAATTAACAGCTTATGAACAATAAGAAACTTTCACATAATTTAAATTCTTTTGTTCTGGAATCCAATTTAAATTCAACAATTTCAACTGTCTAAACTAGTAACTTATCTGCAGTTTCTTAAGACCTTTATTGTCATATGGGCTGCTTTCTGCTACTTCAGTAACTTGATTCTGGGTCTTTTAAGCAATCAGTTAAAAGTAACAGTTTGTAAGAATGTACAAAAAAAAAAAAAAAAAAAAAAACGGAAAAAAATTTTCTTTTTTAAGTTTTCTTTAACTACAAATAACTCATCTACAGATGGGTTACTTAAGAGCCGAGGGGGAATCACTATTGGCCAGTGGTGGAAAGTAACAAAGTACAAGTACTTCGTTACTGTACTTAAGTACAATTTTCGTGTATCTGTACTTTACTTAAGTAGATTTAATAATGGGTACTTTCTACTTTTACTCCACTACATTTTACAGTATCTGTACTTTCTACTTCACTACATTTCTACAAAACTGTCGCGTTACTCGTTACATCCAAGTCGCGTTGCTCTTTTTTTCCGTTAAAATGTGAAGTTCAGGGTCTTAAGGTGGCGCCGTAAAATCCTAGCAATAACGTGACTTAGTGTCTGTTGTCACCCATCGCCTCCACCTTTACTCGCACGCGGAGCTCCAGACATGCGCAGTGGTTTCCTCTGAGCGGGAGAAGATGTCTGTCTAATCGTCAGTTATATAATAGCGCTGCATAAATCATAGATATGGCGACATGTAAAATAAGCCATGTAAGTCATGGCTTATTTTAAAATAAGCAACGCTTCGCTTTCAAGGACGGTGGGGACTTAGTCCAACTTTTAGCGTCACTTCGAAAGAAAGCTAAAGAAAGGTAAGCTCTGTGGACGTGATGCTAGCAAAGCTAACTGTACAGAGACACACATGTTGCATCTGCGATAAAAAAAGTTGTCACTCATGCGCTGAATTATTGTGTGGAGGTGTTGACTGAGGTGTCGCTTATATGGGACAACGCTGTGACCAAAGTCTGCATTGATATGACATTCAGGAACGATTCGATTCTTCTGGACGGATCTTTACTGATTAAATTTATTTCAGCTGTAAGTATTTAATATCTAGGTGTTTTATGCGAATGTGGATCTTTCAGATCAATTTGAGAAGCAATTTTGATAGGTAAAACTTAATGTTTTTGTGTCACGTAGCGCGGGGTGCTGGTCTTGACCTGGTCTTGGGTAGGTGGTCTTGATTACATGTCCTCCCCCACCCACCTTCTTTCCATCCCCTTTCTGTTGGATTTCTTTCAAAATAAAAGCCACTAGTGGCAAAAAAAAAAAGTGAAGTTTTTGCTATGTTAGGACAGGAGACAAGATGTTTCCATCCCTGAAATTATGATGCATAGAATCACATATCTAAGTCTAATTTATGTTACAGAGTAAACACAAATAAAACATGCTTTATCTGTGACATTGTTCATTAAAATGGCACATTTCTGACGTATTAAAATTAAATACGATCGGTTCACTTAATGATATTGTATTAGCGATTAGGTAATGCATTCAGCAAGTACTTTTACTTTTAATACTTAAGTATTTTTAAAAGCCAGTACTTTTTTACTTTTACTTAAGTACAAATGTTAATGTGGTAGTTTTACTTTTACTTGAGTACATTTTTGTCTGTGTATTTGTACTTTTACTTAAGTACATTTTTTGAGTACTTTCTCCACCACTGCTATTGGCAAGTAACTCAAAGTACTGTAACAGAAAATGATTATTTGTGATTCATTTTCAGCTTAGGCACAACTTTCACATTAATTCCTGGTCATTTCTATATGACCGCAGAAAAGCTTGCAAATTGATCTGAACAACCATTCTTCTGAACTTCCATGGGAATTCACATGGAAACTGAATACTGAGAGAAATCCCACTTTTCATGTGGAAGGCAAGAAGAGCAACCAAAGTGAAACAGATCATAGTTAGATTACAATAACATTTTGTCATAGCGGATGTTTATTTTAGTGTTTTGAGACTGAAACATGGCACCAGACCCCATTCTGAGCCTCTTTTGAACCTTATTTTTAAATTATTTAATCCTCTCTCATTCTGTCCATCCTCTGTTTCTTCTCGGTGATTCCCCAGAGCTGAAAAACGTAACGGAGCCCGATCAGGCTTTGTAGGCTAAGGCAGTATCTGCTTTTGTGTTACATCACAATGCAGTATGTTTTCTTACATTTTCCACCATTTTTAGGGAAAAGCAGTTGTCTGTCACAAACAGCAGCCAAACCAGCTTTTTTCAGTTGGGTGCCAAGTTGAAGCCAGTGCTCTGGGAGTCGGGGCTGGACTCTGTGAGAAGAGGCTGTTTGATCTGCCATCCATGGCCTTAAGCCATTAAGAGCGGGGGAAGTTATGTACAAAAGCACTGGTCTGCAACTGCTCTGCTTCATCAATCTGTCTCTTACTGAAGAGATGGTATACAGGGAAAACAACACAATTGTTTAAGGCCAAGATTTTTGTCCTCCTTAAAGGCAGGCATTTCATCGAGTCACTGTTTTGTGTCAAACCCTCTTTAACATAATTGTGAATTTTAACTTTTACCTATCCTAACCAGATCATAGTCTCATCACATTTAGTGGCTTATTTCCTGGGTTTTTAAGTGACCATAGAATTAAACTTGAAATATTTTCTGTTTTTTCCAATTTTTCATATCCAAGCAAGTAAAAAATAAAAATAAAAAAATGCCTTTTTTTTCCAAGGACTGGGTGTGCATTCTGTGTATTATCTCAAGATGTTTTGAGTCATTTTTCCCAGTCCTAGTTGTATATCAATTATTTGGGCGTATGTAAAAGTCAAGTCATAAAACTTATCTTGATAATCAATGAAAAAGATTAATATTCAAACATCAGATACATGCCATCTAGGGAGACTAAAACACAGAGGTGTTGTGGTCGATGAATTCAAATTATTATTGCTTAACAGAATTTAATACAGCAACATCTCCTCTGAATGAATCAAGCAGGAAGTGCTTTTGTTTTGAAGGATGTTTGTTGGCATACTGAAAAGTTCCATGTGTAACCTCTCCACTTCCCTACTAGGTAGTGCATTAGAATTTACAGTTTTTTCTGCTCCTCACTTGAAATCAAAGTGTTTACCAAATTTATAGAAAACCAAGTCCTAAATATGCATCTAAGAGTTTTAAATATAAAAACTCAGAATAATTAAAAAAATGTTCATTATAGAACTTATATCCATATGTTCATTTTTAAAAAGCTACACGGGCCATGAAGGGGTTATTAACCATAATTTTGCCACACTCTAAAAAAGACCCACTTAATAATTTAATTTCACCTTTAGAAATAATTGCACATTTCTTTAGGGCTATAGTCTTTAACATCTTTAACAATGCAGTTGAAGTAAAAAAAAAAAAAAAGAAAAGGAAATTACTTTTAACTCTTTTTACTGACACCTACTGTTTAGAAACATTACAGAGAACACTCGGCTGCTTTGTGTAATGTTGCCATGGCATCAAGCCATTTACATGCACAGCAGTAACACAGAGAGGACAAGAAATTATTTACTCAAATGATCTACACTTGCCAGTTACAATCAACCCTGATTAGATGAGACAAAGACTTGAAGCCATCTTGAGCCCATGTTCAGTCAAAAGTCTTTGGAGCGTGAGTACAGAGAAAGTCTGAAATTGTAGTTTTTGCAAGTTAATTGGCAATTCTAGTCAACACTCGAATCTAAGTTATTATAGACTGTAGCCTTCATCTTTGTTACAAAATATAGAATTATGGGCTGTTAACCAAATTTAGTATGTATTAGCTATTAACCCAAAGCCATCAAAACTTATATTATGTTATCTTCATCTTAATTTATTATGCTTACAGGCTGTAAGCATGAGAGAATTGGGCTACAACAACCTTCCAGAGCTTGTGATGGTAATCTCAGGATAATCTATAAGGGCAAAACAGACTCCGCATTTCTGTGAATGTGGAGATGCCGTAAACAAGTTGGGTTGGGGTGGGGTACTCTATCAATCTTTTGCTTTAGGAAGAGCCCATGCCCCTCTTTAGGCAGTGGGGAAAAACAGAGATTTATGGAAGTGACAAGGAGTAAGAATTTAACACGCCAGAGCTATGGAGTGAGACTCATTGGTGCTGTGAAATGCATTCAAATTTGAGTGGTTTCAGTGTGACCCTTCTCCCAAAATGTAATAATTTCATACTTTCAAAGAAAGTAGGTGAAAAAAAAACATCTGAACTGGGTTGTGCCAAAATGCATATCCCTGTTCTGTCTGTTTTATTGCAGATCAAAAACAACATGATCATAAATTACATCAAAACAAACTACTTGTAACTTGAACTGTTCCACATATTCTTGAAAGGGTAGCAAAAAGAAGTTTCTCCATTCAGACGTACACTTCTCCTCGGAGCTCAAAAGCTGAAACACTATCTTAGCTTTTCAAGACATTTAATAAATCGCTGAACCTGAAGAATCTCTTGTCATACAAGGTATGCTGAAATGTCTGTTTCACCTTTTTATATCTTGGAAAAATATCATAAGTCTTCATAGATTAAAAAAAAAAAAGAAAACTTGTTTTAGCATGTCCTTGTTGCTGCTTTTTACATACATGGAGGTAGCTGGGAGAGGAGCTCTTGGGGATTAAGCCAAATCATTTGTGTGCTAGAGATGTGTGCACATTTGTCATCACACAACATTGGACTGAGGAAGAAAATAAGTCTTAGTCCTCTGCAGTAGATCAAACTCCTTCCTTCATGTGAATGCCTTAGTGAGTTGAAGCCTAGACGTCTCATTTATTACAAGGCCTTTGATGTTGCTGTCACATTAGTCCATTGCTCCCATTGCTATAGCTCCCAGGAGAAGTGTAAAATGATCGATATCATCTATAAGCAACACATAAAAAAGGATAAAACTTATTAAGACCATAAGAGGGTAATCTAGAGAAGGCACAGCTAAAGGCCCCCTCAGTTGTTGAACCCTATTTCCACTTGGGTAAAAAATTGCCTTGGGATGAAATCAATTTGTCGGTACAATATTGTAGCATTCCACTTATTGATTTTTTTTTAGGTGCACTCTGCTTGCTGTGAATGGACTTTCTGGGTTTAAAGGAACTGGGTGGGATGGAGGGAGGTCTTTGGCTGAGCAGGGATAGGACTCCCTCTGATGCACCTTTCAATCAAGCTTAGCTAAGTTATCCTCATGAATATGAAATATAAGTCACTGCAAAGCTGGGAAAAGTTTAGGGATTGTGTTTGCATGCACAGGGGTGTGTAGAATAATAAATATAAAAGACCCTTTTTCCAAGTGTGAGAAGTTTAGTTGTTTGTTTGACATTACTTTCTGAAACCCGGAGAAAGTTAAAGCATATTTATTTTACAACAAAGCCTTTTACATTTCCTTAAAAAAATTTATCCTTTTACACTAGAATTATAAACTTCAATTGATTTCGTCTGGATTTTATGGAATAGTTCAATACACATAGTGTACAATTCTGAAGAGAAAAAAAAATACATGTTTTTCTTAATCTTTTACAAATACAAAGGAAAAGTGGGGTGTATATTTGCATTCAATCCCATGGTTACATTTGCATATCTTTTGTGGTATGACTAACAGCTTCACACATTTAGAGACTGACTTTTTTTTGCCCAGTCTGCTTTGTAAAATAGCTCATCAGATTTGAAAATAGCATCTCTGACTAGATTCTCAATTGTATTTAGGTGTGGAATTTGACAAATTATGAAAAAGAAATAAGCATGCGTTTTAAATGAACCAGATATCTTAAAGTTCACATGTAAAAGATGCACACCACCAGACATCGAGGACTCAATTTTGAAACCAATACAAAATAGCTGTCTCTGTGTGTTTAGGATCTCTGTCTAAAGGTTGTCTTCCAGTGTTTCCTTGTGTTTAGATTCATCCATCATATTGTCAACTCTTACCGACTTCCATGTTGAAAAAATGTGATCTCACCTTGTTTCACTGTGTGGATGATTGGGCTAAGGTGATTTACTGAGTTTTTTTTTTCTCCACACATTGCGCTTAGCATATAGGATAATTTGTTTAAATCTGGTTTAGCTTATGGATTTCATTGAACAGCTCCTTTTGGCTTGGTTCCTCTCCTTGTTCGACTTGCCCATTTAGATGTGTTTCTGGATCTATGTAGGTTTGCAGATATGCCATGCCTAGTCAAGTAGGAATGGCACATTTTTATGGAACTTTGTATTTGACCTGATATATATATATATATTTTTTTTTTTAATTGTGCCATTTGCAGACCAATGTTTTCTAACATTAGTAAACAATGTTTTTTTTTTTTTTTTTTTCCAGAAAACATTTCTCTTCATACTGAGATGTAATTATACCCAGGCAGGTAATATTTATTAAATGACTTCTAAAGGCAATTTTTTTGTCATATAGTTTATTTTCAGGTAATAGAATAAAAGGGCGAATTAAACATGCAGAGCACAATTTTCAGACTTTTGTTTATATAAAAATTAAATCCATGCTGAATTTTAGTTCCACAATATTGATGCACTACATTGTCATTGTTTATAACATAAAAGTGCAATAAAAATGTAGTGAAGTCTTATTCCAATGTGACAAATATAGACAAGAATGCTCTGTTTAAAAGTCTTATACCCCGTTTTTGCCTGAGCATCTAAGATAAAGGTTATACAGCGCTGCCTGCTGACATTTGCAAAAGTTCCTAATCTTTATTTTGATGCATGCTGATACAGAATGTTGGCTTTCATGCTCAGGCAGACATTTCTAGTTCTTTCTGGATTTACATGAACCTCGGAAAGCTTTTGCTCTCTCACTTTGTAATTAAAGCCTGTTTCCCTGGCAAAATATTAACAGCCACAATAAGGACCACAACACAGATGAGTTTTCTGATTTAACACATTTTACTGCTAATGCCTCCCCTCCATTTCCCCATTGCACCCTGTGTCTATTTTTTCACATTTGTTTTGTGTTGTTGATTCTTTTCTTTTTTTCTTTTTTTTTATTTCTCCGAACCACACCATGTCTGCACCACGTCTGTCTAAAATGAAGCATCTAATCTAAGGCCCCATCTGCTGAATGATCTTCTCTCATTGCATGCATGTACACAAGCCTGTGTTTTACGCCAAGGCGTTATCCACTTCTTCATGGCCCATCTGCTCTCTCTTTATCTCTTCCATTTTTTTGTCTGTCTTCCACCTCTTTATCCCCTGTTCTCTCCCCACCATATTTCAGATAGACGTCTTAATTTGTCTCATTGATGGCTTTAGCAAAAAAGCAAACAATGTCATGTTTGCATGGCTCGTCACTGTTTACAAAACTCTTACAAAGATTGAGACTTTCTGCATCCTGCAAGTGCTTTTGCAGTTTTGGGATCATATGCCGAGCTTTTCCAGTTTGCTGCTGGATGACAGCAGTACAAAAGGAAACAATAGAAAGGACTGTTTAAGGTGTAAGGTGAAAGTGATGATTTAAGTTGGTGTGTTTTCCCCAGTATAGGGACTGCTTAATGAGGGTACATAAAATTAGTCCCTTTTCTTTGATCCCTAAATCTTTTATTCATCCACTCGCTATTAGAAAATGAATGAGCAATTTTGCCAAAGGAGGCAGGCCAGATTGGTTTGGTGCATGTCACCAGAATTCAGTTGAGCTTCTTGCCTGGCAGCCCACAGACCTCAGGTCTCCTTCAATTGTGTGTCTAATTGATTACTTCCCATGCAATTACTCCCGTGTCACACTCAATATTTCACCGCTCCAGGAAGGGGGCATGTGGGAGTTCTTTTTTGAAGGACGAGATTCATACTGTCACATTTCTGGGGCCCTAATGTGGATCGTAAGGAGGGACATGTTAAATTGAAGTATGGAACAGGCATCAGAGGTACTTCCTGTTAATTGATTGCTGTGTAATACCACTTGCTGACACAGTGAATGATACTACTGACTTAAAGCAAATATGACACAACCTGGGATATCATTTATTCACTATGTTTGGGTACACTTAAAAGTTTATAAAAAAAAAAGATATATATATATATATATATATATATATATATATATATATATATATATATATATATATTATCCTTTTGTAATTATTTCTGTCAAAGTAGTTTGCAATAGATTGCCACATTAGGGATACATAATTATTGACTTTTTACAGATATTGCTTGGGATTGCATTTGTGTATATGGGAGGGGTGTTGAAACACATTGATATGAGAGAGCAGACACACAGATCATGTCAACCCAAACCATGTTGTTAAATATAACCCCAACCTGCTTGTGATTTCAAGTTAGGCTTGTTTGTCAGATTAAGTGTACCTTTTGGAAGTTATAACTTTTATACAGGTTTTCAACATTAGACCCATGCAGACCCATATTTCTGCATTAAGAATGATTTTTTTTCTCGGTCTGATTTAACATTGTTATATTGAATGTCATGTTTTTATTAGTTGTAAGTAAGACGTCATCATCATTAGCAGAAATAAAGGCTTTAAAACATCAGTCTGTGTAATTAATCTATATAATGTGATTTACTTGTAACTTCAACTACTGAAATACATGAACTTTTTATAAATTTTATAATTTATTCAACTTTACATTGCTTACAGTATGCCTATATCTGCATCAAAACCAATATTAGGACACTGATGAGAAAAAATAGCTCCCTATGCCTTAACATCAGTTAAACTTTTTTTTTTTTTTTTTTTTACCAGCTCACACTGCTGCCTAAATATACATTCATTCCATTAGAAACTGAACCTTGGTGGTCTGCTGGAAGTAAGAGTGGACTTTAACCTCATTAAAACTTAAAGGAGGCATGGAAGGAATTTTAATGCCAATTAATAATCAAAAACACTCCCAAGTCTCTCTCATGCTTTTCCTTCCTTCAAGGCAAAGACATAGATTAGACTGATGAGCTCCAATGAATATGTACAATTTAATAAAATGAATGAGATATATTTTATTTGTTAAAATCTCATCAGATTTCTTGTTCCAGATGCTACTCTCTAATGTCAGGCGCTGCCTCGTGATGTTTAAAATTACTATTTTTGTCATCATATATTAACACAAATTAAATTGCTGCTTCTTTAATGTTTTTAATCAGCACAGGTATGAAAGGATAACACAATCTTTGTGTGACAGAGTTGAATTTATTTAATTAGTTAAATGGAAGTACTGCAATCTACCCAAAAATTCTAAAGAATAAACATACCATAACATTATGAATCAAAGCAAAATAATCCATTTTTACACAGTAACTACTTCATGTCGAGTTTAGTTTGGTGTTATCGTTCACACAAAACACTGCCAGCTAAGCAAGAAAGAATGTATGAGCTATTGTTAATATTAATATGCTAAGAGATTGTCTTGGCATACCTCAGGACCAGGGAAAGACATCTTTTAATGATAAACCAAAATTCTGAACTTTATAATTCACGTAGATGACAAGTAGGTTGTGAGCTGTCTCCTACAAAATAATGTGCAGACGAGTTCTGTACATGAAAAATTGCCAGGACTGCAGTGAATTTATTGATGCAAAACATTTTCACAGTATGGTGGCCCTAATGGTCAGAATTCGCTCAAACTGTGGCCACATCAAAAATCAAAAGTTCAAAGCCTTCTGGATGTCAATGAATTTTTCAAGTAAAACTTTTTTTTTATTTTTTATTTTTCATGGGGGGCTGGAGGGGTCAAAAAAATGTGTTGCATTTGTTTGCAACCCTCAAGATAAATATTGCGTTTATATTAATGTCATATGACTTATCTAATTTATATTCCTTCCATCAAGGATACAGTGGTACTGAAATAAACATAAATATTTGATCGGTTTTATAAAAATGAGGGCTGTCAATCATTTAAAAAAATGTAATCAGACCAATCACCCGCTCAATCACTTTCAGTGATTAATCATGATTGACAAGTGTGGAGTTAAAAATCTTTCAAAAAAGATCTTTCAAAAATCAGGCTACTGAGAAGCAAAGTTTCAAGGAACAAAACTTTTATTTCGAACGTCTGCAGATGGAGCAACTCATTCAACAATAGTCAAAGTGAGCTCTGATTCTAGTAAAGTTACATCCCAGATTTATACAGTCCTCCACACACGCAGGTGTGAACTGGGAAATTTTAGCCGCTAGACATCTACGTCAATCAATTCCGAGAAGCATTTGACAACCGAGTTATTTCAGAAACACATTGAAAAGAAAAAAAGAACAAAAAATGTCAAAAGACGGTCCAAAAGGGTGATGGTGTGATCCGCTCGCGTCAGAAATGTATCTTTAAGTTGTTGTTTGCTCATTTTCCAAGGGTAGGTGTCAAAATTTCCCCTACGATAAAACTAAGCAAAATGAACATATTAAAAAATATATATTCACACCCTCATAAAAGTTTTGGCACCTTGATTAAGTTTGATGCTTCTGAGGTCAGAAACATCAGGGATGCATTAATATTAACACCCGTATTTTTTTTTTTTTTTTAAAGTGCAGTACTTATTTATTTAAGATTTTTGGTCACCTAATCAAAAGTCACTTTAAGTCATTTTGAATACATTTGAAGATGCAGGGTTCAATTTTTTTTTTTTTTTTTTTTTTTT
>NW_015112635.1:137250-164694 GCF_001443285.1 Poecilia latipinna
TTTTTTAGCTGACTCACAATTATATCTCGATGGACAAACATTTAGGAAGTCTCCTTAAAACAGCTTTAAACAGTTTGTTGTGCATGAACAGGACTACACTGAAGGGTTTTATACTGTTTTAATTATGTGTCAAAGGTTCATCATGGATTTTCATTATAATTTGTTGAAAAGCATTTCACAGATATGATGGCATTTGATCACACTGTCTGCCATGTTCAGTTTCTGTCACTGACTGTCACTGCAGATCTAATATGTCACTGCATAGACGTGCAGCCTTCACATAAAGTTTTTACTTTGATTCAGAGGGCAACATGATGTTTAAAACAGGCTTTTGATGTCAGAGAGACTCTGCTCATCTCAGAGGAAGAACAAAATGAAGAGGAAAGCAAGTAAAGAGGGAATTGATTGGCAGCTCAGGGGGTCTCAAAAGGCTTTGTAAAATCTGTCACTCCATATCAATTTATTTACATGGCCTAAACGGACACGATAAAAGAATTTCAAACTTGACGTGGATTTCAACAAGTTCTTTATAGTCATATAGTTAGCAATATTGCATAACAACAAGTGAAGTCACTGTCGAAGAAAAAAAAAAAGTAGATCCTTGCTGCTTCTATGGTAGAAGCATGCTGGTCCTGCTGGTCTTGAAGCGAGAACACATACAACAAAGGTCTCAGGATCGGTAATTGAACTCTGGATTACTCAAGGACTGTAGCCTCTGTGCATGAAGTGCCTGCTCTGCCACTACCCTACAGAGTAGGGGGTATTGGTAGAGCAGTACAGTAGGGGGTAGTGCTCTACCAATGCCCCCAGTACCAACATCATACAGCGAGTGTTAAACATGGTGATGGAAGAGTGATGATTTAGACGCATTTTTTAGTCACTAAATTTTAACCCTAACTCTAAATTTTCATTGAGAGAATCATACACTCGACTGTATACCAAATTATTCTACAGTTGAATGGAAGAGCATTTGACTGACAGATGATCTTACTTGGAAATAAATTGGAATTAGGACAGAGATCCTGATCAAGCTTTTTTAATAGATTAATCACACTCTAAAACTCCACATGACTAAGCAACTGTTTCCAAACTTCTGTCAGTCAGATTCCCTCTACATCAGTATGAGACAATGGTGATCTTACATACACACAAAAAGACTACTTTAGGTTGCTCAAAATAGTGGTTCAACAAACTATTTAACCATGGAGAGCACATCATTTTTCCATAATTTTATACAGTATTGGAAACTGTTTTCACCTTTGCTTCACCTGGCCATTACTTTGCAGGCTCTGAAGTTCTTCTTGTGGCAGGTTGGATTGGATTGGTTAAACAGTGACAACCGATAAATTGGCCTTCAGAGTTTTGTAAGCAGTAATACCACACTGTCACTGTCATTGTGTAGTGTTTTTTGTCAATAAAACAAAAAACAAACAAACAAAAAAAAAACACTACACAAGGAATGTTTCAACTTTGACTATTTTAAAACTGGAAAATCTTTAAATAATTCAAGTCGAAGGTCACATTAAACTTTATAATGTATTTTTTTCTGGAATTGTACTTTATTGTTCAACATTATAAATTACAAAACAAAAAAAAGTTTTTTTCTGTTGTTCACATGTAAGTAAACTTACAAAATCAGCAGGAGATTGAATATGCGCATCCCTCCCACCCCGCCAGAAGCATATGCTCACGCACCTACATACCACACACACACACACACACACATGCACAGACATTGTCCGTCAACCCTTCAATGGTACCACTCCTCGTCCTCTCTTGGCATTTTAATAATTAATATGATTATTTTTGCCTCTTTGGTTGCAGCCTTGAGTAAGTGTTGGGCAAAGGGACATACAGAGAGCTTTTTTTGTTGATCTTCGTGGCTGTATTATGTCACTTCAGGCTCAATCGCTCAGTAGCCTTGCTATATCGATGTACAGTTCAAGGCAAAAAATTGTCAAATCAAATTGAATCTATGGTTAGTTTAGTCAGTGTTATTGACTGAAATCATTTACTTTACAGTTATTTGTTCTATTAAATACCCAATGTAAGAATAAGTATGCTTAGGTTCTTGTTCTTTTAATCATCTTAGTTGTGCAAAACACTTTGTTTTGGTTGTGTGAGATTTTTTTTTTTTTTTTTTTTTTGTGCTTCATGAAAAAAATTATTTGAATTAAAAACAAATGCACCCAGTAAAGTGTCCAGTGAGAGTATGTATTTTTATTTTTATTTATTTTATTTTTTTTGCAAGTTTGTTGCCCATTCCCCATTCATTCTTCTAATAAGTGGTCCAAGATGCAAGATGCTTTTGAGATACCAATCTCAAAAGCAGGTGAGGTGCTTGTTCCAAGTACTTCTATTGAGTGACTAATAAAGCTCACATTGTTTGCAGGGAGGAAGGAGACATTGCAACCACTGAATATGGGAAGGTGGCAGTGTTTCAGGCAATCTTCCCTGTGAGGCATTGAAAGTGTTGCACTTGGCTGCACATACACAAAGTGCCAGAAATCGTTGTGTAAACAAAACAGACCTCGATAAAATGGTTCTAACCATAAATCCTTTTCTTATTATAATATAATTGCCTAGCCACTAAGAAGTTGGTGTGAGTGTTGGCATTTTTAGCTTTGGGAAAGCACATATTAAAAAGCTGTTCAAAATGTACAGATAGCCTTACTACTTACTGTTTAGAAATGTGGTTTCAGGAGCTAGTGGCTTCTATTTAGCCTGAAGTGACATGAGCTCTAATCCATTGGTCTCTAAGTCACTTTCCAAGAGTGTGTATTCAGATGACTGCCTTCAGCCCGGGAAAGATGTTTACTCGCTAAATGTACTACTGTTTGTCTTTAAATACTCTTCATCTTCTCTGTGGGAACCTTTGTGTTATGCCTAACGCATACTTTAGCTGTGTTAACAAAGTGAGAACATTGGTCTGCAGAGTGTTACTTGCTGTGTTTTAGTAGACCTGAAAAAACAAGGCCTCATTTTATTCAAACCATGCCCAGAGTGAATCCAGCTTTCTCTTTGGTAAAACCAACATAGTTTGTATGCTTGTGATAAGATACATGCACTCCCTTCAGTCTCCCTCTTCTCTTTTTCCTTTGCTTCTCTCAGACCCTGGTTTGTTTGTCCATTCCAGACGCTTTGCTTCATTTTAATTCAGCTGGCAGGCTGAGCACGCATCAGCCTTGATACGCTAAGTGGCTCTCAGCAGCGGCTATTAGAGGTCCCTTTACTCTTTTTTTTTGTAAATCACTCAATCATATATAGCTTAATAATCTTGGTGTTTTGCTTTTCTGTCTCTTTCTACATTTTGTGAGTTTTGTTTTTCTTTCTCACTTAGATATTTCCTTTATCTTGGAGTATTTTAATGATTTTCTCTCCCTCTTCCGTTTTATCCATAAAGCTCCGATTACCAGGATTTTATCACAGCTTATGTTTGAAATAAACACCAATGCAACCCCTCCTCTCCATAAAAAGTCTGTCATAATTTTATTTTATTTTCTCCACTTCTTGTATATAAGCACATGGTTTGCCTTGCTCATGCATAATTCCATAATCCCCAGATCTTTGCCATTTTTCATAAAGACTCTTGGAAATAATTGCAGTAGGGTTGGGCTAAATGTAATCAACAGTCCATGACTGAAATTCTCTCAGAGGAGAGGAGGCATGTGTTTGGGAGATGGGAGTTAGGGCTAGCACCACCATGACATCTGCTATATCTCTGAAAAAGTGCAAGATTGCTTTATTACCAATAAAGTAAATGTTAGAGTTTCCAACCCGCAGTTTAAGCTGAGTCTGGAATTATTAGGCATAGCTTTATGGCCACTGAGAGATTGAAAAAATACATCTGATTATCTATTCATCATTGCTTCTGCAAGTGATTACTTTGTCTTCAAGGTTGATGTGCTAGAAGCATAAAAATAGGGCAAGTGTAAGGATTTTTAAGGCTAAATTGTGAAGACTACTGGTTTTAAAAATCCACTCTTGTATGGCGCAAAGGTTATGGGCAGCAAAGGCTCATTGCCGGACATGGGGAACAAAAGCTTGCCCTTGCAGTCCGATCCAGGAAATGAGCTGCTATAGCTCACATTGCTGAAGAAGTTAATGTTTCCAACATAAATGTTAGACTCCACAATGTGTTGCAGTGTTATTGCATATGAGACTGCATACCCAGTCAGAATACCCATAACAGTCCCCAATAGTTCCAACAAAGAATATATAGACACCGGAAATGGGCCGCAGAGAAATGGAAGAAGGTACAATTGAGTGATAGGGCACATTTTTATTTTTGTATCCCTTAAATGGTACATTTTGTGTGCATTGCTTTGCTAATAAATGCATCAGGGTGTACTGTGATAAGATGGCAAACCTGCAAAGTGAACGGAATGTTATGGACCATATGTATGTGTCTACAAAACGTACATATCTATTCATTACTGCAGACCATGTTCACCCTTTCACTGCAGTGGTGTACTCTTAGAGCTTTCGCCTCTTTCAGCAAGCTAATGCACTCTGGCAAAATTCATAAATAGATGGAGAATAGATTGAGGAGCACAACAAGGAGCTTGAGTTGTTGACTTGACCTTTAAATTTCCCAGATCTTAAGCCATTTACGGGATGGACAAGGTAGTCTGACCTAGTGAGGCAACCCTTTAAAATCTGACAACACGTAAAGAATCCACTGCTCACATCTTGGTACCAGTTACAATAGCAGGACTTCAGTGTTCTAGTGACATCTATGCCTCAGCATGGGGCTGTTTGGATGTTTGGATTAAAAAGGGGGATAAAGACACTTTAAGGCAGGTGGTCATGATGTTATCTTTCCATTTCAAACATATCAATTTTATTAAAATTTATGCTCTTTGACACTAATATATATATATATATATATATATATATATATATATATATATAATGTGTGTGTGTGTGTGTGTGTGTGTGTGTGTGTGTGTGTGCGTGTGCATGTGTTAAACTGACATTTCTCAGAAAATAAAAAAAAAATTAATAGCCAACAAAACTAAACCTCAACCCCCGTGTGAAGAATGTCTTTGTTTTTCTGCTCTGACACCCATGTTCACATCTGCCAGCTGCTCTGTGTCTACTTGCTCTGTGTTACTCACTGAGCATATCTGAGCATATGCCAATCAAATATTGTTTTAAGGTAATGCTTTCAAATGTTAAGAATGCATATTTTCTATCATTTACTGGAAATGCATTAGAGTGCATTTGTTGCTTGTTATTCTTTTTCAAGAATATACCCAACTGGAGCTCCACTACTGAGTTGCCAACAGGGTAATGTCAAGATCTGCTCTCGGGTTAGGTAGTTTTGACTACTACACTATCTGAAGCTAACTGAAAGTGAGCAAACACGCTTTTCAACAGTTTAATTAAAATATTTTTCCAAAAGAGTGGAAATGAAGCAAATGTTGTCACTTCACCTACTCCTCCTCTGGATGTCACAGACACCGTATCAGAGCCTGGGGACCAGCGTGAATAGAGTTTATATCAAATAGGCGGGCTTTGTTTTTCCTTATTATTTAGTGTAATTAGTAAGAAATAGGATATGCAGGCATACATATATGCATTGTGTGCTTTGTGTGGTTCACATACTGTTTTATTTGCTGTGTCACACACGGCCAATTGGTGTGGGTCATAAATTGACTGACAGGTGCTATGTTGCTGTTTTTTTGTGCCGTTTGCATCATGCACATGTGACCTGTATTCGTGTAGGTGCGCACCAGCTGGTTTTGTGCGCCACATGCATGATGCGTGTTGAGTATAAGGTTATGTTTGTGTGGATGGGTCAGGTGTGGTGATGTTTTTTGTGTGTGCCATGTGATAATATCCTGCAGGCATTCCTAGTGTCACAAACACTTCCTTTGTTTCTCAATGTCACTTTCGTCTCTCTCTTGAGCTTGTGTTGTCCTCTCCATCACGCAGTAGTCTAGCCTTTGGTGAAAAGTTGTATATTTTGTCACATTGCGGCCTTCAAAGTCTGCGATAAAACATTAACTTCACTTTTTTTTTCAAAATAGTTTATTTTTTTCCTTGCCCTCTATTATATTGATTTTCATAATCTTAGACTTGGTCATTGTGCATCTTGAGACAAAAAATTTTTTTTTTTTTTTCTGTGCTACTATTTCATAGGCAAATTTTTAAATGTAATTCATAAAGTGTGGAGAAAAAAATAAAATAATTAAATTAGACTGAAGTAAATGTTTAGGTAAATGAAAGTAAAACAATAATTTAAATCTGGAGTAATTTTGCAGTGAAATAGAAGCTGCAGAAGTGAAAGATGCTTGTGTTATGCTTAAAATCATTGTGCCCTAAAACACCATAAAAATGATTTTGAGAACTGAAATAGCTCTACAGGCACGAATGGTGTTTGGCATGTTAAATTAAGTATGTCTTCAATGTCTGAGGTGCCTTTAACCACAGATGGGACCACATCTGTATGTAGAGTGTGTGCTGCATGTACTTCTAAAGTTAAAAACTAATTTATAACCAGTGTTTGTCTGTGGTCTATCTTTAATAGCATTCTTTTCCAGTCATTCAGTTTTTTCAGTTTCACATTTTCATTTCTCTTCTCTGTGACATCCACAAATACACACACGCACACACGCATGTGCACGCACTAACACATACACACAGCCCTCACTGCTCCTCCTGACCGCAAAGTGCTCAGAGACATCAAACCCATGCTTGCTATCTCTCTGGTGAGCCTCTTGTAAAGCACTTTTATGTGTTCAAATTAATGCAGTTGTTCTTTTCAGGTCAATAGTTACCCATAAAAGTGCAATTACACATGAACGGGTAGCACCATTGCAAATGTGAACTAAGGTGCCAGTGTTAAAATTGCATGCCGTTCCTGTGGGAGGTGCTCCTTTCACCGACTTTACAGAAGATATGAAATTTATGATGCATTGGTGTCATACGTGTCACACAATGGAACTAATATCAAGAAACTTATTATTCAATCCAATTCTGAATGTTTTCTTTTTATTGAAGGTTCTTCAACTGTTAGGTAGAGTTCATGTTGAATCACCAAACTGGGAAAAAAAAAAAATATTAGAAATAAGTTATTGGATTTAGGGACATATCTCACTTGAATCCTAGTTCTTCTTAAAATGAAGTGGTTTCTTTCCAGTGGGTTGAGCATATTTCTTACTCAGTCTAAAATGACTGCCAGTTTTGCTCTGTGCTTCAGTTTTCTACGTAACATCAGTGTGGTTAATGAGGAATTGTGGGACGTTCTTAGACAATGTAAATGAAGACTGATCGCCAAGTCATATTAGGTTGAATGTATAGTGCAAATGGTACTTTCACTATCAATTGCATCACTAAAATTATATTATCAAGGAATTACCCAGGCATTGTACTATCAATGTTATTTTGGTTTGGGATTGAAGGTTGGATGAACTGGGTCTCAAAGGAAGCAGTGGGAACAGTGGGAAATGTGAAATTTTGTGTTATTGAAGCGTTACCCATGTGGGAAATTAAATTCAGAGGACTTGTATAAAAACTGGGCCATTCATACTTTGATTTGGAAGATGGAAACACTGCTTGATGAGCATTGAAATGATAATCATATGGTTAATATAATTATTTGCTCTTGTGTTACTAAGAAATAACATAGAAATTAGCATAGTAAAATATATTAAACTTGATTGGCCCTGATGGATGACGAGCCAAGTAGAAACTCAAAAATATAATTTTCTGATCAGTGAACCCACCACATATTTCTTCCGTGAGCCCTATCGGGTCGCAGTAACTACAATTGTTTCTATACAAAAACCTGACATTACAAATCTGATATAAAACTGATGCATTTCTACCCTCTAATTATAATTGTGTGTATAGTAAAACTAAAATTGCTGAATAGCTTTTTCCTAAGCATTATTAAAATATTATTAATTTCAGTTGAAAACCCACTTTGTATTAGAGTCTAATATTGACCTCCAAAAAGTCACGGGATTTGGAGTCATGGTCTCTGCATAATGCATATTATAGTTTAATTATAATAGATATATGCGTGCAGTTCATATGTGTATATTTTTGTTGCATTTTAGCAGGAAGAGGATAAAGACTGTTTGGTAGAAGCAGATGATGGATGGGAGGAGAGATCACCTTTTGCAGAGAAAAGTCAGGGATTTGCTTTCCTGATATATTGTGAACAAACAAACAGCTCAAACCAAAGTGAATGACATGTTAGGTGTGGCAAAATGAGCATTTGGAATTTACTTAGAAAATTCCTTGTTGCTATTTATCAGTGCTGCATTTGTAAGTTGTTTTTTTGTCCTGGGCAGTATTTCTTTTTTCGTTGTATAGACTTGTATCCATACGACAGCTACAAATACAGTCTTGCAGTGGGTTATGTAGCCATGGGAGAAGCACCCTAGACCAAAATCTAGAACATAAGCAGAAACAGGTATAAACAAATGAACTTACAATGCTATGAAAATAGTAAAACAAATTAGTGATAGCTTAATATTTTCTGAAGCTTTCTCTAAGATTAGCACAATTTTTTCAGTGTCTTGACCATAAAATATTGCAGTGAAACTTCTGTTTGTATTGTTTTTAAAAATCGATTTGTAACCAAAGTTGCAAAGGGACAGTCAAGCCTTGCTGACATTATATGTCCACATTCCCTCAGCTCTTAGGTAGACATTAAAATGACTGTCCCCCTGGTTACAGGCCTAAAGATGAAGCAAACTAGTAATTTAATTGATGCTCAAGGCATGTATTGTAATGAGGTTCTCATTACTAAGAAATCTGACCTATGTGTGTCTGTGTGAGTGTTTGCTTGAGCATGTGTTTACTGTATCTTTTTTTACAGATATTGGCAGTTCTGCTGGTCTGACTTTTGAGAGCAGCCTATCAATACTTTGAGCTTTCCATCTCTGCTGCTAGTCCAGTTGGGGCAGCGTCTAAGCATTTAGTTTCTTGGACTCATAATACTTTAGCATCTTTCTGCAGTTCTTCAGTTTCTCACTGCTGTCCAACCGAACTGAAAGCTTTACTGAGCTGAAACAATGCTAAATCTCATTGAGACAGCAAAGAAGAAACCCCAGACTGAATCATTGGTTTGACTGCTAGAGCAAATAAGAAACAAAGAAGACACGTCTTTATGTGAAATATATGCCTGTCTATCTAATGTAATTGCAGAGCTGAGTGTATTTCTACATCTCTAAATTCTTTCTAACAATTTGATTGTCTGTGTTTGCTCTTGCAACTGTGCCTCACTCTAATGTGCCAGATGGTTTGTTAAAAACAGAACTCTCCAGAAGATCTTCTGCAGAAACTATTTAGAAAAGGTAAAACACTTTAAGATATGCAATATTTGCAAACTGAGATACATTAATCTCTCCACATTGATTGCCACAAAAATTATGTAAATAAAATTAACATGTTTTATATTTCATTTTTTATGGATGTTTATTTTGGATCACTATTCTGTACATGTCCCAGTGATGACATCATTTTAGGTTTTCTCCAGATACAGACAGATGTCCTGTTATTTGAAAAACTTCTTGAAACTATTGTGAGGATTTGAGTTTTAATGTGTGTTTATTTTCTAGGTTTTGTTTCCCTGAGTCTCTGTGGTGTCCTGTCTCTTCCCCCTTGATTGCTTCCCAGACGTGTCTTGTTCGCTAATTACCCTCCCTGTGTATTTAAGTCCACCTGTGTGCTTTGTCTCTTGTCGGGTCCTCGTCTAATGTCGTCCATCATTGTTCTCTGTACCAGTCTGTTCAGTCGTGGACCTTTTGTCTTCCATTCTTCCCTGTGCTGTTTGTATGTTTGGATTTTGTTTTTGTGGCTTTTTCATTAAAATCATAATTTTTCTTCTACAACCTGGGCCTGCCTGCGTTCTCCCTCACCACCAACACCTCATGACAACTGTGTTCCAATAAAGTTCAGAGTTTCTGAGTGAGACAGAGGGCAATGGCATCTCAGATAATATCATACCTGCTAGTTTAAAGGGTGAATTTTATAGCCATTTTATAGCACAATCCAGTAGCTATGCTAAGATGTCAGCCTGCATACCAAATATAGCTTGAAATAAGTATGACACCTTGAAATTGTCCTGTCTCTTTAAAAACTCCTACTGTCAAAGCTAATTAAAATCATGATATATTTGTAATTAATATTCAGTATACAAAACAGTTATCTGACAATATTGCACAGAAGCAGTAAAGTTTATCTAGAACACAAAAGACTAAAACTTGTTAAACACACATTTTAATACAGAGAAACAGATTGGAGAGGAGAAATAAATTTAGAATCGTGAGCTGCACTATCGCTATTTGGGAAAAATTAATTACGACATTTTCCCCTTCCTACAACAAGATTTAACCACTGACCCCCCTCTGGCTTCTTGATACATACCGAGTAAGCAAAGTAGTCCTTCTAATGAAAACAAAGCCAATATGGGTTTAGTATATTATCAGGGGTCTTATAAAATATTTATTTTTTTCTTGATATAAGAGTGAGTGCACAATTGTTATAAACAGTTATAAACAATAAAGAACCAGTTATAAGGGAACAATGTCATTCAAATACCGTTGGACATATGTTTTTGTGACTTATTTTGTGAGCCGTTTCTTGTTTCTCTTTTTCTGCACAAATATCTATAATTGTGTTTTGCTACTTGCATTTTCAAATCTTTATTTAACCACATTTTGGCAGCTAACCCTTTGTAGCTTTGTCATTCACAGATGAGTTTGTCTCTGCTTTCAATCAACTTCAGATAATGCAGACCTAGTGAAAAAAAAACAAACAAAACTGAAGTTGCTTTTTGTGTTGGCTTTCAGAGTGTCAGGAAGAGATGATTTACAGTACTTTTTGGGGCCTCATTATCTAAACACACTACATTATTTTCAGAAAGTTGTGTATTTTATACCAAACAAAGGTATTTCCAAAGGTTGGTGGCATTTCTCTGTAGAACAAACACAAAACTAATTTGTTTCATTAAACTGGCTAATTTGAGTATTTGTTGCATGCAAAATGTACTTGTTAAAAATTTATAAAAACAAACAATAAAGGGACAAAATGCCTGGTTCATGGAGATTTCAAATTGTGTCATTTCTATAGATATAAATACCACATTATTCCTGTGGGTTTTGTATACATATAGAGATTCAAGAATAATATTTCCAACTTTTGCTCCCAGCCTCTATTAGAGGCATGACTGTAAGACTGTGAACTTATCATAGGGCACTTTGTGCAAAATTTAGATGCCAGGGGCTTTGATGAAATTGTGGCATGTTTCATGCCTTTTTTCCCCAGTCTCACAGGAACTAGGAAGACATTCTGGAATTACATTTATGTATTATATGTGCCTTCCTCAGCCAATAGAGCTTCTCTAGAGAGCACAATGACTTTCCAGAGAAATTGCGTATAGCTTAGAGTTCAAAGTCAAGTGAATCCTTTTTTTTTTTCTCAATGGTGGTAGTGGAAGAAGAGGTTCTTTAATCAGTGTACTTCTACATAAATCATATCGCGCTATCTAAAAATGTGAAAGTACTCCACATTAGTTCAAATTGATAACTAAGCCCACCTGTCGTCAACTTAAAGAATCTAGCAAACTGCTGTGAGAAACAGTTTGCTATTTTGGCTATAAATATTTGAGTCAAGTCATGGAGTTCAAAGACAATGATACCAAATACTGAGGAAATGGATGTGAACTTCTGATTTAGTAAACATTAATGGATAAATCTCTAATGTATTCTCTCTCTTCTTGTGCCAATTGGACAAGAGACTGACATGAGAGGAGTGTAGTCTGATTTAACTTAAGACAGCGAGATTTGGTGTATGTAAACATCTAATTCAAACTGTAAATGAAGATACTTGTTTTACTCATGACACATGTCCTCTTGTGCCATTGACATGTTTACAGCAACATTTATTGTATTTTGGTCCTTATTATCAAGCAACCAACCAGAATTCTCATAAATGTTGGATGGTGTACAGTGGATGCTTGATTCAAGAGTAAGATTGAGAGACCCTCCTGGCAGTTTTGACATAACTACTTGGCTTCGAGGGTTTTTTTTTTTTTTTTTTTTTTTTTTGGCTTGTCCATCATCTTTCTTTGCCAGCTGTATCCTATTGTGAAGACAATCAGATTTTTGTGACATGGAATCCTCATGAATGAGTGATATCCCTCCTATGGTGAGAAGCAGAATTTATGTATTTCCCTATCCCTACTGCACATGTAGTGGGATGAAGATGAAGAACTGAAGTCAGGAGATGGAAACCTGTGGAATCGGACCAGCACCACCCCTCCCAAGAAGCATAATTTAATCAAAATTTTGTGAGAATATTTGGCCGGTACTGTGCGGGGCTGGCAGGACGCCTTATGTAAGATTATGGGTCTCATTGGTTTTAGCCCCGTGTCAGTAAGCTGTTTGTATGGAGATGGAGAACACACAAGCTCTGTAAATAATGCAAATCTGGTTTTGGGCTTTACTTTGTGTTTCTTTTTCATCGTCTGTCACTGTGCTGTTTTCTGCCATCTTCATTTGTTTTCTTTCTCTTTTCTGCTCTATGTAGCTCAAATAAACATTAGGATTGTATAGATGTAAACTCAAGCACAAAAATAATCTAAACCACCATCTATATTCATGAATGTTTGTGTATATTTATGCATGTGTGACCAAGAAATCAAACCTTGGTTTGATAAAGAAGTGCAAATCATAGGTATATGAGCGTCACTACTTGAATAAAATGTAAGTTTTACAAACTTCTTAAAGGGATTTATGAATAGTTGTCAAAGAGACTTTTAATTTAGAAATGTTTATTTTAAATGTAAAAACAATACAGTAATACTGTATGTGGTTTTTGTAAATAAAAAAGTCACATGAATGTCGCCATGTTGTTTACACTACAATGGATTCTGGGTAAATGACATGCTTGGTCCCATTACACTAGCTCCGACCAGCTAAAACAGCTGTGAGTAAGATTAAGCCTTTTCATTTTGTACTGGAGCGTGTTGGGATTGATAGCAATGTGGAATTCTCAAAGATTAATGACGATGATGAGGACAGAATTGGCTGAAGAAGTTGGTGTTTGTGCTGCTGCTGCCACCTTCAGCTTTGTGAATGAATCAATGAATGGCACGCACCTTTTCATTTTAGTGATGGAAGATTCTGTCGGACTGTGTGATCCGGTTAGTAGTTCTGTAAGCAGCGCTGTCTGGTCTGGTAACACCCGTTTAACGTCCAGTCTTAGGTTTGATGTCATGTTCTTGGTTTCACCTTCAGTATGGACAAAAGTAAGAATAGCTTTGTTATCATTTAAAAGCGCTTCCAGCATTGCCTGTCTGATGTTTCTCCCAGTGCCTTTCTCTCGCTAGCCGGCATTAGGATTTAGGCGTATTGTGGCTAAAAACTCTCTCACTGCATTTTGTTTTAGCTTCGAAGGGAAATGACCACCTGTAAGATACTTGATCAATTTTGCTTGTACACATGGCTCAGAGTCTTCTGGAGAGAAACATTGAGGGTGAAAATGTAGGTCCTTCAAAAGTTGTGTTCAGCTCTTTCCCCACTGTGCTCTTTTTTGTGGGAGGCCATCCAGACTCACCTCACTATTTTGCTCAGTTTCTTTTTTCTTTTTTCTAAATTACTGCCAACAGCACCGCAGTGTGGCATTACAACAGTCAAACATAATTTGGTAAAAAAAAAACAACTCGGGTAAAGCTAGCCTTACTGTGTTTACACTGTAGATTCCAGTGCAGAACTGACCCAACCTTCACCCAGTAAAACCCGTAAAAAAACGGGAACCTCCATAGATGAAAAAATATAACAAAAGTTACACTTTTTTTTTTTAATAATTATGAGTTTTGGCATATCACAAACAATTTTACAACATATTTAGGCCAATGTGTTAAACTAATTGTGCATCCCTCTAAGATGGCATGACAAATTTTTGATAATTGCTTTTGTAATACTCACACCTGCCAAATTAGACCATAACTGATTCTGATTTCATTGTGAAAACCACAAATAACAACCTTATTTTAGTTTATGTATAAACTGAAAATGTAAATGTCTTCATAAAAAGTTTTTGGTTTAAAAAAAAAGTCAGAGGTTATAGAGCTGTCTATCCCTGGAAATCTATACACTAAACTGCTTCAAGTTGTGGAACAGAGGGATCGGTACATTGAAATGCCAACTAAAAAGAACTACATCATGTTTTATTCATGGCATAGGTTTCAATTTACTCACTTTTGTTTTTTCACATTTGTAACTGTAAAAGTTTGCTACATCACAACATCTTACAGTTTATGCTGGAATATAATTTTAAATGATGAAGAACTGTGTCCACCTCATTATTAAAAGATTCCATTTACTGCTGTGTGTTAGATTCTTAAGTATTGTTTTTTTTTCTGTTTTGTTTACTTTAAGCAGCTTTTCTGCTGTGATTTGTTCTTATTTATATTAGGAGCAGAATAAAAGCAGACACTGTGTGTTAGTCAGCTAAGCCGCAAAACCGTTTCAAAACAAAAAGACCAAAAAGTTAGCATTTTAAAGTGTTTGACATTTTATATTTGTGCTTATACGGTATTTAACTGTGTGTCATATCTGCGTCATTCTCTCTCTGTATGTAAAGTTAGCAGATCCCATCCAACTTTGAGAATTTAGACTGTCATTTTGTATAAAGAATCTTCCATCACTAAAATGGATTCTCCAAAAGAAAAAAGCACAGCCTTTCTGTTTTATATTTTCAACTTTTTGTTATGAAGGTTTCACTATGCTTAAAAAACATAGCCTTTCAAAATATCTTTAAAAGTTTCCTTTCCTTTCTTGAAGCTCCTTGCACATTTTGTGCTTCCTCTGACTTCATGACCTGACGGGGCTGGTCAAGTGTAAAATGGGGCAATTCCGGTTAAATCGGATGGAATAAAGTGTAATCCCCTAAAGGTTGGCCTCTTTTGCACTAAAAGTAAAGGAAATATAATTAACAGTGCTGGTGTTGAAACTGGTTAATTATATTGAGTTGACTGTTGAAAGATTTCTGTAGTCGAGCAAAAATAAAAGCTGTATTTTGAACACATTGCGGGCAAAAACTGTTGCAAATCCAGAAAGTCACAGCTGACCGTGTTGTCTTTCTTTTGTCCACAGAGATTCTCAAAGGAGGTGTGTATGTTGACCAGAACAAGTTCCTCTGCCATGCAGACACAATCCACTGGCAGGACATTGTCAAGTATCCAAGGATTCATCCTATAGTGGTACCCACTAACAGCAGTGTTATATGTAAGTAACTATAAAGACAGGCCATCTAATAGAACAGTGATCCTACTACAATTTACCTTACATTTTCTGCTCTGTTCAAGGTTTCATAAGATGAAAGGGTGTTTTTTTTTTTTTTTTTCTCCCCCGAGACACTCTTATCCTGTATAAACACAGCTATATTGATTTACTCTGTAGGATGCATAGTATAACCACAGGTTAATCATTACACTCCAATGCTTGGGTTTAATAGGATACTGCATTGATTTTACATTGTGCTTCAATAACACTGTTGGTTGCATGATTAATTATTAAAAACATCCATACAGAGAACTAGATGTATCTTATTTTTCCGTGTGATTTCTTGTTGTTTGCAAGAGCTAGATACCTCACAATATAAGTTGGAGCACAAAGACTTTACTTCCTCAGTGAACACATGTTGTGCTGCTGGCATTAACACAACTTCTAAGTACTTCAGACTTCTGAAGTGCTGAACAGATGTCTAACTTCCTGCTTTAGAACTTAACAAACTTAGAAGAGATCAATTTTTTTAATGATTTGTGTGCTTAGACCAAACAATCTCATTTTTTGGGTGAATCACTGATGGGTTTAAGAATTTACTTAACTCTTTTTTTTTGTTTATTTGCTGTTTGTTATGTTTTGTAAACATCCAATATGTAACCAATTAATTTGATTGATTACATTCTTTTAAACTTATTCTTCACATATGATTTGCAAAAGTGATCATCCCTCTTTAAAACCAGCATATTTTGTCCCCTGTTTATAGCCCAACATGAAATAATGCATGACTGTTAAGAGAGAAAACAAATTAGTGGTGGGACTCAATATTTTTTACTAAGTTAACTGCAGGGTGTGCAATTAGTCAATCACAATTTATCACATTTGAATCAAAAATCATGTATTGACAAATACACATTTTCAAAGTCCATTGTGGATTTGCTATGGAAACATGGAAACACCCACCCTTGACTTTATTGTTTTATTGTGCTTGCTATTATAAATCATAATCTTCACTTATTCAAATCCCTTTTATGCCCCACTTTAACCTGCTGTAAGACATGTTAATGAACACATTGAGTTTTAATGGGACATATCGAAATAAAGGGGAGAAAAACAATATTTAGTCTGTCAGGGAGAAGGGGGGCGGTCGATGCCTGATGTGATTGTCAGTAAGAATAAATTAAGTCACCTCCTCTGCCCCATTTATTTTGCTCATTGAGCCTCTTAATACACTTCTTTTGGTTTTATTAATGCAGTGCTCCCACTGTTTGACATTTAAATCTTCTTGTCAAATCATAAAATAAAATGCATTACCATTTTTGAAGCAAAATACAAAGACAGTAGGCACATGTCCTTGGATTTCTTTTCACAACACTTGCTGGAGACTTCCAATGCATATTAACTACTCATGGCATTGATATTCTGCTCAATCCCCCTCCTCCCTGCAGCCCTGTTAGCCTCGGAACGACCCCGACTCCCATGTAAGTCATTTACCCCATCCAAAAGATCAAGGGTCTCCAGACTTCTAATCCACCATTGAGAACATTATCTTCATGTCATTCTTTGGGGGCACAAAAGCTTTATGTTGTTACAGTGTTTATCCTATCTGTGCCAATATTTTGTTGTCTTTTGGTTTCTTTATGAGAGAAGAACTTGATTCAAAATTCCAGCATTGATAATATGGGCAGACCACCTTTCTCTGAAACATCGAACAAAACGGACACTAAAACCGAGGCTGGGGAGAAGACACAGAGATACAGAGGGAAAACCATTGAATCAAAGATAGGTAAACTGAATGAAAGAAATGAAAATATTGCAGAAAAGCTCAAAGAGTAGCAAGTAGAGGATGGAGAGGCACACGGTGGACACATGGTGGGCACTGGAGTCCATCAAATGCTAATAGCTCTCATCTGAAGAGGCTGATGGACAAAGGGCAGCACTTTTCCTCATTCAGGCTCAGCTCCCACAGTTAGTCAATTACTTGAAAGTAAATTAAGTCCTTAAAAACTGAGAAATCCAGTTGCAGCACTGAGGATATATTTCAGTGCTGCTTACTGTATGTTGTTTATATGACTTCTTATTATTGTATTTTTATAATGTGAAGCACTTTGAACTGCCTTGTAGCTGAAATGTGCTACACAAGTAAGCCTGATTGATTGGCTGATCTCTTATTCCTTGTCCATTGCTTTATTCTCACTCTCTTTGCTGCTGCCTTATTTGGCACATGTATTGCTGTGTGCAAAATACACCTATTTTTTAACAAAACAACCAAATGCTACAATTACATAAAGTACTTTTAAAAACAGCAGGTATAAATTGGTGAATAGGTAGTGTTTTAACAGACAGAAATGCCTAAAAAAGTAATTTGCAAATGTGTCCTATAATTATACATTCAAGTTCTCACAATTGTTTTTCTTGTAAGCAGTGCGTTATTTCAAATTTTAATTTAACAGAATTATCACACACACCTAGAATGCTGAAAATGTCTTTAAAACAAAGCAATGAATCTTAAAGATAAAAAAACAAGAGTTCAGCTAATTAAAACTTTTTTTTATAAAACACTCACGCACTCAAGTTGAAACAAACAAACAAAAATGAATAACAGCCAGTTGTACTTGTAGTCATAGTTCACAGACTCCAGATCATAGTTTCTAAAAGTTTAGCTAATGTTTTGCTTTTTCATGATTTTTTTTTTTTTTCTTATTCTTCTTTCTTGCAGGTCAAAAGTGTCATCGTTCCTGTACTGGGCGCTGCTGGGGCCCCAAGGAGGACCACTGTCAAAGCTGTAAGTTCAGTACAGTAAAAGACAGGAACAGCTTTAGCTCACTTTCATGTTAAGGGGCTAATAAAGACCAGTAGTGCCTCAAAGTCTAACAAAAGAAAAAGCTGCTTTCATTTAAATAATTAATTTATGTATTTGTCAAGGACAAAAACTAAATTGACATTTTGTGTACCCCAATTACTCAGTGCTGCACTAATGATCGGAAAATAAATGATGTTTATTCTCACATGTGCAGATGTTGCTGGCCCCACCCGACTAAGCTAAGTGGAAAAAAGGAGGTGGACAGAATCCAGTTATTGTTTGACACCAAATAAACACTGTATTTCTTGGTAATGTTTAAGACTATCCTTCTTCGTAGTAATGGTAGATTTAGACTAAAAGTAGGGCTGGAATTTTGGAAGTGTCATTAATGTTTTGAAGTGCCTCAGCTGGAGTCTCAATTTCAATTGAGTCCTTCAGAGATTTGGTGCTCATCGCCACAGATAAATCATCAAAATAACAGTGCAAGAAGCCAGTCAGAAATTTTAACAATTGTTTGATTGCTGTGATGACAATAGATAGCTTTGTGCTCTGATTGTTGAAAAGAACTTTATTATTATTTATCATGCCTTTTCTCTTAAGAGATGCATATCTTATTTTGGTTAAATTATAATACATTTAAATCATAATCTACCAGTCATATTAAATATTTGGGGCTCAACTACAATTCAGAATAAAATGTAACTTAACTTTTTTTTTGATTTTGGGAGTCACCTATTCATACTGTTTGTTTATTTTATTTTATTTTTTTAAATTAAACGTCCTCTCACTGTAATCGCACACAAAATCCATATTATGAGTCGTCCATATATGGACTATTAAAAGTGGTATGAATGTGGTTTTGCTAAAGCTTTTGTATAAAATGAAACTAAACAAACATGAATGCAATAGATTATTTCTTGTCATACACCAAAAAAAAAAAAAAAAAAAAACATTTCTCTATAGAGCTCAACTTCATTCTCAATTTTTTGCTATAACTTGCAAAACGTTCTGCTTACTATTATTCCTTTATCTCAAATAAGTGGCAAGCAGGGGGATCCTAAACCTTATTTTATTATAGAAAATTTAGGTACCATGCTAATAAACAACTAATCCAACTTTTTAACACTTCATGTGGAGTAGTTTTCACAAAAAAGCCTTTTTTCCATTTGCATAAAAATCTGATCAGCTAAACAGGAACCGAGCAGAGGTACCCAATTTCTCCTCTTTAAGTTTGCAACCAATTCCAGTGGAAATTAAAAGACGTTTCTTGAAAAAAAAAGTTTCCTTCTTCCAATCACTCTGTTCTCTGACATCTTAATTTATGCTTTTCTATTCTGACAGGAGTTTGTTCTGCGGCTCTGATCTCATTACGATAGTTAGGAATAAACTATTCCTCTACGTAAGGTTGACAGAACATCACTGACTAGGTCCAGATAAGCCCTAGTTCTGTCTTCCTGTGGGTGGTTAACTGTTATCACAGTTTACCTCCTGTCTGCAGCTTTACATTATGTGCATGTCATTATCCAGTCTTCTTTCATTGCTTTCCACAAAATCTTTACATGTTTTATGTTCAGTTAGATATAATAAACTAATTGTGAGATTGTTGAATTATAAAAATTACTTTCATTTTGGCGTCTTTGAAAAACATCAAAATTTAAATTGACCTAGAAAATGGGGTCATTATCCTTACATTAGTCATAGGGTAAGGAGGGGCTGGTTCACCTTGGACAAGTTCATAGCTGATATTTAATAAGCGCTTGGTAAATTTGCATTTTACTTTTCAAATTAAAGCACCTTTCTGCTTTTCATAGTTATAGTTTGGGTCTAACAAGCTGATAGTAGCTGATTCTATAGTCAAACTATGTAACTATGTATGCTAACCTGCATTCTGCCCCACTATTCTTAGTGTGCACTGAGCATTGCAGCTGTAGTAACAGCATGAGTAACAGGTAGCACATATTTTCTTTAATATTTTCATACAGCCCAAATTTGTGTTTCTAGTAACAGGAAAAAAATGTAGTTGGCAACTTTCAGCCTGTTGAATGGCAAAGTGCAGCAAACAGGTGGGGGAGGGGAAGTGCTGTAAAACTCTCATACACACAGCCAGTCAAATCTCTGTCTATGCTGGCACTTTCTGGTGGTTTTAAAATCTTAGCTTCATTGAAGAAATGTTATACCTTGATCAAAGCAATTGTCAAATAAATACGTTGAATAGGTTCCTAGCAGAGCTGAAACAAAAGCAAAAATGGAAACAAACAACGATTTCAGGGCAATTCCAATCAAATGGTAAAATCGTATGCATGTTTTTGAATTGTAGAAAGTAACATGCAAACTTGCTACGTATTCCTTGTAAGACATCCGATCTATATCGGTGTTAAAAACAATACACAGTATAGTTGTTTTTAGAGTTCAGATCAAGCTGTATTCCAATTAATCATATATTAATCTTTTTTTTTTTAAGTTCAATTTGTTAGCTAAAATGAGCCAAAAAATGTGATAGTTTTCTGTGTAACTGAAATACAATCAGGCTGATTGCAAGCATGAGGTAACTGCTAGCCGAATCCTTTAAGCCTTCAAGGAGGGTTGAAGTATTACCAACAGCATTTGATCTATATTGTATGCTCATTCAGTAGAAGGACATTAAGCTTTAATTCAAATAAAAATTTAACAGAATATTTTATAACAAGAAGACAGTGTTAACTACAAAATGTGGTCAACTTACACCTTTTATCTTTGGAACATTTCTGTTTGACAAAAAAAAAAAAAGTTTTTGTTTTACTGCAGAAGTGAGAAAAAAAAAAAGCAAGGAAATGTTTGCTCATGTAAATAGCAGCTGAAAGGCACTGGCTCCTGTGACTGATGCTGCTGTCCACAGTCTGTTCAAATGGAAGCTCCCAGGCATATTTCATGAGATGGATTCTTTCGGTATTTGTTGTCACCAGGCACTATTTCTTTTTCCTTTTATTTTTTTCTTAAAGTGGAAGTTTTAAAGCTAAATTGATAAACAACATTGCATCTCTTACTCTTACTCTTGCTCCCTTTCTCTTTCCTCTCTCTGGCAAGGTCATTTGTTTGACGGAGTGTCTTTAAATAAAGCAGGCCTTTTCATTTTAGTCCAGGCACCATTAATAGAATGACGCTGAAGGTACGTTCGGTGTGGGGTGAAGTGTGTGCTCTTGGTCACATTTTTCGTTTTGGTGACTTTTCCGGCGGGGGTATCCATCACCCTGATAGTATCTCGTCAGAGTAACGGTGAAAGAGAAATGGAGCATCCAACAAAACATCATGAGCTTGCATTGAAAAATGCAGAGAATTATACTTTCTAGTTTTGTGTTGCTAATATTCTACATTGATGTATAACTGTTACATGTAATTTTTAGTTTTGTATAGTATTAATTTTGAAGAATAAAGAAATGAAACTTAAAGAACACGGCATCAATATTCTGCAACTGAAAACTCAAATCAACAGCTAAGATGATTGAAATTTGGGCATAACTGACTGTTGCAGCATTAAACACATTAAGCCAGGTTTTGCGATAGTCATGCCAATGTTGAGGTTCTAGGAAGTCTGAAATCTGAATTAAAATTTGCATTCTTAAAAGGTGGGCCCCTGCCAGAAAGCAGATCAGTTAAATACATTTTCCCTTTTTTGCTCGAAGAATGCTCAGACATCTAGCAAGAATTTTCCCAGAGGTGCGTGGTTATTTGAGCTGCTAAGGGACTTTTAGTTAATTATTGGGGGGTGTATACATACATATGTTTGACTTAGTATGTATAGTTTTAACCCTGTATTAATCAGAGAAAAATCAAAAAGAAGTTAAATGCTAAATTATAAAAAATAATTTTGGTTTTTATAATTTATTGATGAGTGTTGTAGGAAAAGTTTTCAAATGTTTTGATTAAAAGACATAAATGTACATTTTTAAATATAAGTCAATGCAGATAAGATATTACATGTAAAGAGGTAGCATATTTAGAAAAAAAGTATTACATTAGTATTATCCTCAAACACAAGTTTACCCATTTATTGCAGGAGCTTTTCTTGGGTATTTTTTATTACTTTATTCCGTTTTTCCCCCTGATCTCTCACATGAGTCCAAAAACTCAAACTTAAGCTGCGCCCATTACTACTTATCTTTGTCTGCAGCATGTTCAATGTGCATTGACATATGGCTGCTTGTAAGAGAGGAACGCAGCCATACGGTAGCCCATATGATTGCAAAAGGCACATGAGGAAAGGGACGGGCATCTCTCCATCGTGACAGCGGTGCACCTTGTTAAATGGCAATCACTACATCTCTGTCACATTCAGCGATAGACCCTCAGGTGTGCTTACAGGCAGAGGAAAATATGGTTGAACATGACAGAATATAGCTTGCTAAGGGGAAAAAAAAATCACAGATGCAACCACACAAACACTAATCCTTACGAAGTTTTGCCAGTGATGGCAGCAAGAAGACT
Organism: Poecilia latipinna; assembly: GCF_001443285.1. Lineage (NCBI taxonomy): Eukaryota > Metazoa > Chordata > Actinopteri > Cyprinodontiformes > Poeciliidae > Poecilia > Poecilia latipinna. The sequence goes on from NW_015112635.1 coordinate 159,763, forward strand.
TGAGCATTGTGCCATTCATTTCAGCAGTGTATCCAGCACCTGCTCAAATATGGTTGTCAATTCACCTTTTAGAGTTTTTTTTTTTTCAGTGTTTTTACCAATGGCTGAATGGCTTTGTTTAGTGTATGTGAATGTCAGAGAAGAGAAATCAGTATGCTTAGCTACTTTCACTACTGGCTGGAGTTTTCAAAGAACAAATTATACATATATGACATTGTCATTTAACACATACTTGTGCAGGAAGGATGGTGTTTGCAACGGATTGTGGTCTAAACCCCATGGAGTATGTCTTTTAATTCCTTCCTACTTTTGTGATTTCACAGTAACTAAGACGGTGTGTGCTGAACAGTGCGACGGTCGCTGCTTTGGTCCCTATGTAAGTGACTGCTGCCATCGCGAGTGTGCAGGTGGCTGCTTTGGCCCAAAGGACACAGACTGTTTTGTAAGTGGAGTTTTCCATTGATCAAAACCAACCAATCATTCCGAGTACTGGGGATGAAGAAAAACATTAGTTGATATACAGTAAACCAAATAATTCACCACATTGCATTTTTCAGCATTAACCTCAAAGACAAAATCTTCCTTAAACTTTTTTAGCTTGCAATAAATATCACTTGTATGGTAAATCTTAGGAATACATTTATTTTAGCATTTTTCAAAGTGAAATCCTGTATAGAGTTCACTAGTAAACCATCCTGTCTTATTCTCCTTGCAGGGTAAATCAGATTTTAAAGCATTCTTTTATATGCCCTGCAGTTTTAGGATGACTTATAAAGCCTCTCTTGTTCATAAAGCAAAGTATATGAAGTAGTCTCAGTTATGTCCAAATTCATGTATTACTACTTATATCAATATGGCGATTTTATCTTAATAGTATCAACATTATTTTTGGGTAGATTCTAAATAACATTTTGTTGTCTGATTCGCAGGAACAATTATTTCAACACTTGTGTTCCTGTGACTTGCAGAAATAAAATGTTTAATGAAAAGATAAAAACAAAATTTATTACAATGCATAATATAAGACAGTAAAAATGTAAGTCTATATATCTATATATAGAAAAAATTATACATATATTTATATGAATTAATCCTTTGTAAACAAGCTGAATGGAGAGGATTTTAATTGAATTCCTAATCAAAACAGACTTGGATTTAGCTGTAGAAGTTGACCCTTTATTTATACCATTTTAAGTTGGTGAAGATGGCCTTGAGATACCATAACATCGACAAGAAATGTGTTTGTAAAATTCCAACAACAAAAAAAAAAAAACTGTTTTCATAAATTTATTTATTGCAGTTTCCACCACAAATTATGACATCCTTTAGCTGCTGCAAAAAAATCAGATTCTTTTTTATTAAAAGTGATTTGATCAGTTTAAGGGAGAGTACGCTCAGTCTTTGCCGTTTGATAACTCTTTTCCACACTCCAAAGGGAAACTGGTATTCACATGTGGTGTAGTCAATATAAATTTGAGATTTATGAAATAGCTTCATGTTTAACCACACTATCACATATTTATTCACATGCTGCAACAATCCTGTAACCAGTTTAAAATCCTATTTCATGCAGTGTGCTGCAGCACTACCATATTAGTGCAAAACCATGAAGATTTGTGTTTTTTTTTTGTTTTTTTTTTTTCATGAAATGTAAATTAAATAATGATTAGGCGAGGTAGTTAAGTCTTTATCTTTACAGGCCTGCACAAACTTCAATGACAGTGGAGCGTGTGTTACACAGTGCCCTCAGCCATTTGTCTACAATCCCACCACGTTCCAACTCGAACACAACCCGAGAGCAAAGTACACCTATGGAGCCTTCTGTGTCAAGAAGTGCCCTCGTAAGTTCCCCCACCTGAGTATGGAAATGGATGTCTGCTGTGCCTTGCAAACTTATTCATACACTTGAAAATGTCCCCAATTTGTCATACTACAATCAATAACCTCAATGTATTAATTGGGATTTGATCTGGTAGACCAAAACAAAGTAGTGTATAATTTTGAATCAGTTCGAAAAATAATATATATAAAATTTTGCAAGTAAACATTCTAATATGTGCCTGTATTTGTAACCTCCTCCTCTCTAGTACCCCAAAATAAAACTTAGTGCAAACAAAATCTCCCTGATCAGTTAGTTAGAATCTACCTGTGTGTTCTTTACTTCCAATTTAAATTTAGCTGTTTTGTGAAAGAATCACATTTTTTGATAGAGAACACTGGTGAACAAGGAACATTACAAAAAGAAATCCATCACATCGGACAGAGACAAACTTTGGTAACTACAGACATTAAGAGAACTAAAGGGCTCCAAGTTTACTACAACAAATCTTTCCACCCTAACTTGATAGGTGTGAAGAGAAAGCATTCTTCAGAGTCGTGGGTCTCCACCAAAGCTGGAGAGACCTATATCTCAAAGAATAGGCTGTTTGCAAGATAACTATTAATTATGCACTTCACAATTCTGACCTCCATGAAATAGTTTTAAGATGTCAGCCATGATCTAATAAGAGGCAAAATAAGTCATATTTAAAGCTTGCCATAAAGCCATGAATTGAAACAGAAAATATTCGGAAGAAGGTGGTCTGGTGAAATTACGTTCTGGCTTGTATCACTGTAAGAAAGAAAACTTACGACACTGGGGGCGGGGTGGGGATTGAGTATAAATACAGGCGACACACTGTCACTAAAAAAAAATAAAAAATCCTTTTATGATCACTTTCGGTGTGGGTTTTGCAATCAAGATGGTATTCTTAACCAAGAGGCTGTCTTGTTCTGAAATTGTTGTAAATGATGTTGAAAAATCCATGAATGGTAATATTTTTTTTAAATTTGTATCATTATGACATCAGCTCGTAATGTTTTCATTGTGTACACCAGCATACGCAGCCCTGGTAGCCATTGTCCAGCTACTGAGCCCACAATTAAGTGTGAGCAACTAGTCATGCTTACAGCATGAGTGAAAAGGCCAAACAGCAGGTGTGGAATGTGACTTAGTGCAAACGTAGAAAGTGTTTTGGCACAAATAAAAATGCACATTATATCTAATTGTTAAAATATTTAGAGCAATAAAAACATGCCTAATTGTTACATTTTATTTTCTTATATAAAAATAAGATTGTAATTTCTGCTTAATTCCCCTATGGGATCAATAAAGAAATTTTGAATTTGAATTGTTATTGTTGTTGTTGCTGTTAATGTTGCTTGCTAACCACAACCCACTGAGAGATGAGAGAAGTTCATGTCTGTTGGGTGTGGAAATAAAAAATGTACTTCAATGTTTACTTTCAAAAATATACTCTAAAATGAAGAGTGTTGAGATCAAAAGACCGTAAAATCTTGTTTTAAAATACAATATGGTTATATTAAATAATTTTATCAGTATTTGTTCTGTGAGCTTCAACAAAACTTGAGGCATTAGTTGACAAAAACTCTTGTATTTATTTGCTGTTTTTTTTTTAAAGGGATTCACCTTAAAAGAATGAAACAATAATATTTGAACAACTGTTCTGCCTTTTGATGTTTTTTTTTTTCCACATTCCTGAAGGATCATTTTTTTCATTCCTGAAAACAGCTAACCAAAGTGACTTTTCTGCAGTGTGATTACCTAGACTCCTCTACCACTTATTTTACCATGTGTTCTTGTGTGACAAGCAGCAGCCATTTGTATTTGACATTTACAGTGACTTTTTTTTTTTTTCCTAGATAACTTTGTGGTGGACCACAGCTCCTGTGTGAGAGCATGCCCTAGTAACAAGATGGAGGTGGAGGAGAACCGGATTAAGATGTGCATCCCTTGCACAGATATCTGCCCAAAAGGTAAAATAAAAGAAATGGCCAAAGTTGTAATCATTACAGATAGAGAGGTAAGTATGAATCATTTCTCATGTCTCTATTTATGTAGCAATTTCTCAACTTAAGAACAAACACATTTTCGAAGGGACATTATTAAGGCAAAGGAAATGTACATTTCAATTGTTTATTAATAGTTGAATATTATATTTTTTCAATCACTAATGGGTTAGTTAGCATTTCAAATAATACAATGACATGTTTCTACATAGAAACTCTGTTGGAACTTGGTTTCAAAATTCACATTATTAAAATATAAATCTATAATATTGTGTATGTTTACATAAGTAATAAAATAATCAATTGAATGAAACTTGTTTTTTCTCTCTTGGTTGTGCAGCATGTGATGGAATAGGCACAGCCAGCCTCCAGACAGCTCAGACAGTGGACTCAAGCAACATTGACAACTTTGTCAACTGCACCAAAATCAATGGCAACCTGGTGTTCCTTATTACTGGGATTAAAGGGTGAGGTGATTCAGCCTATTAAAACAATATTTAGAGTCGTTAAAAGTCCCAGATGCACCATTTGGTGCTGAAAGTTCATCTTTAAAATGGTGATGGTGGTTGTAGAAAATTGAGAAAATGATCCCACTCCAACCCACCCACATCACTTCTACCAACACAGTGAACATTATGTGGAAACAATTACACATCAGTTGTTTGTCGACAAAGCATTGAACTCCCAATGTCTAAAAAAAAAGTAATAAATCTAAAACCGTCACTAACTCTTTTATGAGACGGTTATAACAGTTAACCAGATGAACTTAGAAACTTGTCATGCTGGCTTCTATCTAATGGTAAGGAATAATATTAGGGTGTATAAATCAATAAACTATCTACTTCTAAAGGAAAAGAAACACATATTTATATTTTCACTCTCCATATTATTTCCACCCAACTGGGTTTGCCACCAAGTTTCACTGCAGTGTCAATGCACTTCAAAAGTACTTTACCTTTTTCTCCTGTTTTTTTTTTTTATCTGACTTTGCTCTAAATATTTCAAATCTGACTGTGCAAGCAATCCACCTTCTGTGTGGTTGTCAAAATCTGGTGGTGAACACAATTTTAAGTAAACAATTAT
>NW_015112635.1:169453-172595 GCF_001443285.1 Poecilia latipinna
ACTGTACTTAAGTACAGTAACGAAGTACTTGTACTTCGTTACTTCCCACCACTGACAATTATTTATTTTATTTCGAACATGATAGAAGCACACACACGGACAGGAAGGAATGCAAAAGACAAACGTCTTTCCTTGTTCATGTGTATCAGTTTTGTACCACAATAAATTAAGGTAGCAATTTCTTCTTTGTTTTGTCTTTTCCTATTCTGTCATATTTATTTTTAAACATTTTAATATATAATTGTCTCTCATAGGGATGTCTATCACAACATTGGACCTTTAGATCCAGAAAAACTCAATGTGTTCCGGACAGTTCGGGAAATCACAGGTTAGTACATATTCATCGCCGTATAATGATATGCCAACTTCATCACTCTGATGTTATTCTTTTAGCCTTACCATTTATGGCATTTTTAGGAGAGTTCAGCTGGGTTTGTATGTATGTGTTTGTTTGCTCAAGTCAACCCTCTTCCTTCTCTCGAGACTGTCCACCCCAAGGACAGACAATGCAGCATAAGATGAATATTATATGAGACTTTCAATCTCTTCTGTCTCTCCTCCGCTTCTCCCTTGGGGGCTCTCTAGCCTCGAGTCCCTCAGTCCCTACTCTCCCTTCACGCACTATGAAGAAAAGATCCAGAACATGCGGTGTGCATCGGTAATTGTCCAGCTCTCCTGTGCCGCTGCCACTTTTGAGCTTTGTGTTTGCTGTCATTTTTCCAGCCCAGACATGCAGCAGTGCCAGCAGAACATTACAACCTGTATCTGTGATGTCACCTTCCCTCCTAAAATAAAAACACATATGTGGCAGATCTCATATAGTCTTAGTAATGTTTTCCATCTATCATATAAGTGCGTAATAGGAGAAGCTCAATGAAATAAATCTCAAGCACTTAATATGCAGACCAGGGAATTAAGTGACAGAGTGACAATAAGTCAGATGTTAAACTTGGTTTTCTTAAGGAGTCTGAGTAGACCAGGTTGTTGAGGGTTAAGCTTTAAAGAACGCTCAGAGTGCATTTCTTATGAAGATTACACAAAGTCAAACACGAGAACAGAATGGCTTGGACATTTTTTTTATATTATGATTCTGTCACTTGAGAACTGAAAATGAGACCAAGTATATTGAACATCTTTTCACACTGATTTAAATTGACTGTATGCAGATAAAAAAAACTGCCCCTGTGCTTTGAATTTGACACATTTGATGTAGAGCATTTTAACATTTTGCAAAATAGTAATTTGTCTGTGAAAATCTTCTTCTAAAACGTTTTATTTTCAGTCTCAATTAATCATCTGTGCCGGCAGGCCAAATTACTTACATTCTTTAATTGTGATTAATTGCTACACATGACCCTCCAGAGGGCCAGCAGTGGTACGTTGGCAGCACTTTGGACACCTCCGATTTAGGGATTTGTGCAAAGTAAAATAGTGATAAAATAGTGATCCTCTCAAATGTATGTTCCATCACTATAAAATGTCATAGGAGAATAAGTGTTGCCCTGTTGACAAAAAGGGGTTGTCCAGGGCATTGACAGCAGAAGTTACCTGATAATTTAGGGCACTCGGATTATAGAATAAAAGTGCTCGAACTGAATTGGAATTTCAAATAATAATAATAATAATAATAATAAACAAACATATTACTTTATTTTGAGACTTTAAACTTCCTTAATACTAGTGGCAACCAGGTCGTTAATGTATGTATATTAAAGGTGTGTTTATTTATTTATTCTTAATGTTATTTTTTTTCCCCTTTTTTTGGTGAGTGATGGCTGGTTGAGAGCAGTTGATGAGGCATAAACCTGTGGCCATGTACTTAACATTCGTGTCAGCACAACTTGTCGTCTCCCTGAGCTGTCAAGAAAATATGGCATCTGACAGAAGAAGTCAACCTGGCTTTCTGACCCTTAGGTCACAATAACACCGCCTTAGCTTTCAAATGAGTAGGATGGGGGGGGGGGGGGGCATCTGTTACCATCCACACTCACTCCTTCATCTTTTACTATTCATTGTTATCCCTTTGAACCGTATTTCAATGGATCTTAAAATACGTCCCACCAGGTCAGGTCTTATTCGAAGAGGGCAACAAGTGAGTAATCAAGTTGTGCAATTTTCCATAAGGGTTTATCAATGTTTTGACTCAGAACTGTAATCACCACAACTTAAGCCATCTTGACTTTTAGTTGTGAGCTCCTGGTCCTCTTTGCTAAAAGCCTCCACAGAGCAATTTGCTGTGCGGTCTGGTGCGTTTTTAATGTGGCTCTCAGCATAACATGAGCCACTTCTTCATCTTACAAAATCAAACATAGTCAAAGTTTGAGGAGGCGGGAAATGGACAGATCTATTAGATGACACTGACATAAGATTCTGTGTCTACTACCATTACACAATGCGCACATCAGGACAGGGTGGTAGGAATTAGTCATATAGAAATCACTGTATTTAGGTGCCAATTAGGGGGACGAGTCGGATTCAGCAACTGCTTTGACTTTCATGTGGTATCTTAACAAATATTTAGAGCTCACAACTGGATTTGAAAATGAGCTGATAAACAAATTGTGTCAAATATAAATACCTTTATTAAGATGCCATCATTTAATCTAACTGATGTCACAGTTTTTCTCTTAAGTTATTTAGTTCTACTCGCATACATTCACAAGCAATACATAGTTTATTATCATTTCATTAATAACATGGAATGAAACTCAATTTTTACTCCATTATGGAGGATGCAGATGGAGCAGTATCTTCCTGTAACTCCATGAGGTCAATTGGCATTCAAGATATGAGCCATTCATATCATTTATCTTCATGATCATGTTCCAATTAGATATGCCTGACAAATCTACAGCTGGTGGTGGTCAGGCTAGTGCAGCTAACTGTTGTAAGCATAATACAACTCTGGCACTAGCAGACATAGTAAATGTTAACCGAATTAAATGGAAGGTGCAGAAAATTCCAGAAAAATATTTTTGCTTTCTTTTGCTGCAAATGATTTTTTTTTTTTACTGTAAAATGGAGCGCAAAAGAGAGAGAGAGAAAGAGAGAGAGAGAGAGAGAGAGAGAGAGAGAGAGAGAGAGAGAGAGAGAGCGAGAGCTCTAGAGATACAGATATGTATAACCCCACAAATAAACCAAA